>NC_081544.1:35196220-35440546 GCF_901000735.1 Corylus avellana | reverse complement strand
GGGAGGCGTGAGAGAAGAATGAGATATTATGTTTTGTGTTAAACGGGTCAGGTCTAGGATCCGGTATTTTAAACTAGCAACCCATAATCTGACTCGAACCGTACGGATAATTGATAAATCAACCCGAATCTGCATTTTTCTTAGGAAAAATGGGTGGGGCAGGTTTTGCAGGTATTTGCCCACCCCTAGTCATGGCAGGCTGTGCCCGAGTTAACTCAATTGGTAAAGTATTTTATTGTATGAGTAATGGTTTGGCTTTTTAAATTAAATTTATATTAAAATTTAATAGTGATAAATTATAAATTCAATAATAATTTTAAAAGCCATATCAATTTTAGGTTAATAAAAATATGGTCTATAAGATTACTATATATTGTATAGCCCTTTCAGCTCAATAAGCCTTTACTATTAATAGAAAAAGTGTGGTTTGAACTCCCCGTTCAAAAAAAGGATAGGGTGTTTCAACTGTCAAAAAATAATATTTTACTCTAACTATGCAACAAATAATTTATATTAAATAGTTCTTGAATTATAATGTGGGGCAAAAATCATTGTGTTAAATTTAAATATAAGTAGAAAATGTCCTACGGTTAAAATGATTCTCTCTGATTCACTTGAGAATGGAGAATGCAAAAGAAAATTTTTGAACGGGCGAATCCGACGATGGGTCACCTACAAGATAAGAAAATACTACTAGAGTAGCATTGGTCGGGAGCCTAAAACAGAGCTTTCAATGAATCATATTATTTATTTGACTCATTTTCACTTCTTTGTGGTTAACATTGTCTCATTTATTTTTTATTTTTTTTGTAATCTTCTCATTTCCCATTTTCCACTTTGAATTAAAATAAAAATTGAGGAGGAAAAGGGTTGGTCTGCTTTTGCAAGAAGATACGTATCCATAATAAAAGTTGGGCCCTTTTATTTGGTAGAACTTTTGTTGACGTCATTTGCCCACTGCCCAGGAACCACAAAAAACAAAAAACAAAACAAAACCTTTTGTCGACTTGAGTTGCCTGATAAATAATTCCAAAAAGTATGTTGTTTCTGCTGGCTATGGGGTTCGAACCCATGCGCACTTATGTGCAGAAGATCTTAAGTCTTCCCCCTTAACCTCTCGGGCAAACCAGCTACTGACATACGGTGGTCCAAAATACGTATATACCTAAATAACATTTTATAACATTTTTCTTTTTGGAGGCGTTCTGGCAGATCACATCAACAAAGGTTTCCTCATCAAAAACAGCTGCGTATATTAGGGGATACAGCCCATCAGACTTTTTCCAGTCAAATCATAGCATGCACTCTTAATTATATGTTTTCATGCAAAGAACGTGGACGCTACCAACACTTGATGATCACATGCAATCCATGACCCCAGCACTCCAACTATACATATGTACTATGTGGTCCTCCATATATATGCACAATCATAACAGTGCTTTCGGTATGCAAAACTTACCCGGATAAATATTTTAGTAGAATTTACCAAGCTGTAAATATCCCACCTAAGATGAATTATTTCATAATTTAAATTAAATTTAATAGCGTATGAGTTATTATACAATGAGTAGTTGTTCAAACATGTAGTCTCATTTATTTAGTTGTACTAAGTGATCTCCTTAAATCGATTTAAGGTGTGTTTGCCAAAAAACTTAAAAAATAAAGTGGACTGTAGCTGATTTGATTGATGTAAAAAAAAAATAAAAAATATTTTATATAAAAAAAAATAATTTTATAGTAATTTTTTTATTTAAATAATAATAAAAAGTGATTAATGTGATGTAAAAAATAAAAATATTAAAATTAATAATTGAGTTTTTTTTTTTTTTCCAAACACACCGTTAAGGGACAACAACCAGTTATCTTTTTGTTTGGCAAATGTAGTAATTCAGAGAAAGGCCAGCGACCACTTATTGCAAAATTAAAGTGAACGTGGTCAACGCAGGACTAGTTTAGGTTGGACCCCTGTCTAATGATGCCCACGCTAGAAATTTAATTTATGTATGTATGGCTGTCATGAAAGCTGTTTGTGATGATTTACATGCCTTTCTAACATTAAAGCTATGGCATAAGAGCACTTAATAGTAAAAGCTCACCATTGAATCTTTACATTTAATAAACGGAGAAAAATATAGAATTAGGATCTCACTCTCATTCCTTATAAAAGTAAAAAGATAAAAATATATATACACATGGAATTTGACAACTGTTTATTCAGTTATATATACATGCTGCCAATTTTTCACCCCCCAGAGTTACCGGAAGGGATGATCATTGGACATCAATGAGTAAAATCATGAATGAGACTGAAAAAAAAGTTAATGGGACCGTCAGCCTTGAAAGACACCCATTATGAAAAGATCATAATTGTGCCAACCTTCATCTCCAGCATAACTTCTTCTTTTTTTTAAAAAAAAATTCAAATTAATTGGGCTGCCTAGTTAACGTTGTTGGCCTTGCTAATTTTGTCTGTTAATGTGTTTTGGATTTTTTTTATTATTTTTAAAAAAAGTGAAATTTGTTTTTAAGTTTTGTAATTTAATTAATTATTAATATCTTTTATTTTGAGAATAAAAAAAAACAAAAAACAAAAAACAAATAAAGGTTAACAAACAGAACCATAAATAGTGTTTAGGTGATAAAATGATAAGCACGTAGTCATATGTTGGATTTAATTAATGATTTAATGGGGGAAAAAAGGGTTTGGTCAAAGGTCAAAGAAAGCTATATCCTTTAATTTTCCCGTTATAGAGGTGGAAAATATGGATTTGCATGCATAATCCAAAATCTGATTCGGACTCTCATAGACGTGACGCTTTTGTTTCTAGTGCTCTCTGGGACCCAAATCCGACACCGCGGTTTTAGTCTTCGACTCTCTTGGCCCACACCATTACTGTTACCGCCCAATCACATTTAAAATACAGATCCCTCCTCGCGCTTCTTCCAAAATCCCAACCATATTAGCGTAAATATCTGACTTTTATTGAGGGATAAAAGTTTTTTTATTTAAAAAAAATTTGAGTTGAAATAATTTATTTTAAATATATTTTAAATAGAGTATATGATCTCTATTAATTCTTACATGTATTCTAAAAAATGTATATAAAAATTATATATATGTGTGTTAATTTAATAAGCTTAATTAAAAAAAATCTTCCAACTAAATTTTAAAGAAAACTTTGTTGTTTATTTTCTTTTTCTATTTTGTATAATTATAAATGTTTTAAGACAAATTTTGAGATTACTACACAATCACAAGTAATGATATAAGAATGACTAGAGTTCTCCCAAATGTGATGTGGCATTTAAAATCACCAATAAATCAAAATTAAATGATGATCATTTCAAATTCAATTGTGATTTTAAAAGTTACATCACATTTGGGAGAGAAAAACTCTAATTCTCCTTGTATCATTACTCCACAATCACATCTAAAAAAAAAATTCTCCACCCACACGCTTCTTCCAAAATTCCAACCGCCACTTAGCACAATGTCAAACTTTTTACACCTCTATCTTCTTCTCCATTTTATTCTCTTTAATTTTATTATTATTATTATTATTTATAAACAAAATAAACGACTTAAAACACAGAGAGATTCTTATATCAGGATGTGGTGTACAACTTATTTTTGCAACCTTCAATAGAATTTTGACATATCAAGTAAAAATACCAAATACAATTGAAATGAAAAACATTATATATTTAATTCAAATCAATGCCATTCATTTTTGTTCACTAATTCTAACATAATGCCCACCACTTATCACCAAACCCCCCACTCACCTCTGAACTCTCAATACCAGAGTCTCCAAAACCAACAAAGACGGTAGATCATGTGATTTTATCAATAGGGAATTTTTTTTTATGATAAATTTTGTTAATAAAAGATAATTTATTTGGTGTGAAAAGTTATATTATTTGTTGGTACTTCAAACTAACACGTCTGCTTCTTATTGGAGTGTGTAAAACACTCAATAGAGGTGTCAATTCGGTCCTGTTTCTTGATTTTTGGCCAAAATTGAGTACCCTGGTTCTTGGTTTTGGGCAACCAGAACTGGGAACCGGGTCCCGGTAACCAGCTTTTTAAGAAAATTGTTTTTTTTTTTTTTTAACCGGTTTAATATATATACACCCGGTTCCTGTTTCATGGATATAATCGGGTGCCAAAAATTGGGGCTGGAACCGAGGTCCTCAGTTTTTGGGTTTTTGCAACCGGAACTGGCTCCCCAATTTCCAGTTTTCTGGTTCCAATTTTTCAGTAATTTTTGACACCTCTAACACTCAGTTTACACCATTACCTGTTAAAGTTATTCTCAAACATAAAACACACAAAAACAAATTTCACATTTATGTCACATTATAGTTTCTTTTTGTTATACAAATAACAAAAAGTACCCCAAAATAGTAACAAACCTAACAATATATTTACCACAAAACCCCGTCTAGAATATGGATCTGTGCCTACGCTTTCTCATAAATCCCAACAAGGCAACCATTTTAGCACAATGTCAAACTTTTCTTAACCTTTAGAGACAAAGTTTGGTATTAAATGTCTCATTCAATGCCGTGGGGGACATGATTAAACTGCTCAGCATGAAAGTAAGTAAATAGATAGTTTCCTTAAAGGTAACGTCCACAATTAGTCAATATTAATAAAATCCAAAAGGAATTGGGATATAAGCATGCTATTGTTTTGTGTACAACCCAACATTTCAGTCACGCAATCATTTCATTGAACTGAAAAATCACGACTGGTGCATTAAGACAACATTAATGCATGTGAAAAATCATCGAGTAAGTGTCGATCAAAATGTCTATCCTAAACATTAGATTTTAAAGGGCGATAAAATGATATGATCATAAAGATTTTGCTTTGTATGATTTTAGATCAAAGTTAGTCCTTAACATATAGCTTTATATATATATAAGTTGTATATGGGTGGTTAATTCATAATTGAGCCACCGTGACGCAGCCACTACAGTATACATTAATTAAAATAATGTAGTAGTAGCGTAAGGTGGGTATATTAACTGACCACAACTATAAAAATTTGGAATAATTTTGAACAGAATCATATAATATGGCATCTACAAGCAACGTCCCAAATGAACGGGGTGCCCTTCTTCCTACAATCACACCTTAAGTAAACAACTAGAATGTTCAGCAAATAAAGGCCATGTGTACTACTGCAAAGATGTTGGACGTGTGCCTGTAAGGCACTGTTTAAAACTTTACATTTAGAAAAAAAAAAAAAAAAACTCTTAACCATTAGTTAATCGGTTGAGGAACACGACTTATGAAACTGAGGTCACTAGTTCGAATCCATTTTTTTCTCATTGTGCGGCGCACGACCAACTCGTGTAAAGACGCTTTTAATACTTCCACGACTTTGATTAATTATTATTAAAATACAATGATATAAAAATAGCATTGTATTTGTTTATTTTGAAAAAAAACCTTTTTTTAAGAAGTTTTCCCACTATTTTTAATCAAACATGATATTTTCATTCAATGTTAAGTAAAACGAAGATAAATTATTTTATTGTTTGTATTTTATTTGAGTAGATTTAATAATGTATATTGTGTCACATTATTTAAAAATTTTAAATAACTCATACTACTAATTTGTGAATAAGTCATTGAATGGAATTTTATTAGCTCTAAGAAACTGTAATTTTGGAGGGATTTTTACAATTGAACTCTTTCCCGTCTGTTTTTTTTTTTTTTTAACGCCGATTCTGATAGTGGGGAAAACTACAGTGCTGATTCCGTGAGTTACGGATCTGGACGGTGAGTTAACTGAGTTACTAAAAGTCAGAAAAGAGCATGCTAAAAATGGGTGGTGAAAAATACAACCACGTGGACTTCAGTGAGCCCACATTTTTATAATCAGACAGAATCGTTGATTTTTGTTTCCGTACAACTGCGTGGAGACAGCCGCTGCCAATTTAATCATGTTAATTCAGGTTGACGAAAGTACCCTCATCAGACTTTTGTAATTGTAAGTGTTGTTTATCGTTTTTTTTTTGTTCTTTTTCTTTTTCTTTTTCCAAAGTGTTGTTTATCATTGATTCTGATAAAAGCTTTGGATCACACAGTGTGAATCTAAATGATTAACAAGTAGTACCAGAATTTTTGCGAAAAAACAAATAGAGAAAATGAAAAGCAATGAAATATATTAAAAAAATAATAATTTTTTTCTTCAATATTCCGATCATACATTATTAAAATTTGTACTATTTTTATATATATTTTTTTCTCACACTTTTTCACACGAATAATCAATATTTGATTAAAATTTAATAACAAATAATCCAAAATGCAATGATAAATGTAGCATTACTCATTTTAAAATGTTAAATGTTAAGGGTACTATAACTTTTACTGTATGACAATTATAAATTGACGTTGCAATTAACGTAACAATTACAACGTCAACCACAAAATAATTAAATTTGATTTTGAGTAGCGTGACAATGTTATGTGAATTATCGCATCGGCTTATAAGTTTTTCTGCTATTTATAGTATCAATCGCTAATCAATTAAATTTGATTAAGACTGAATGTAGACCATACCAAAGCGATAATAAAAATTATAGTACCCAAACATTTTCCTTTAAAAATACCACCAATTTACAAGTGAATTGGTGCTTAATATATTATTTTTGGGTAAAGATATAGAGCACGACCGGCGTGCTTCACTGTTGAAGCACGCCGGCCGTGATTTTTTTTTTATTATTATTTTATTATTTTAATTTTTTTGAAATTTTTTTTTTTTAACCTGGCGTGCTTCACTGTTGAAACACACCGACGTGCTCTGAATCATGACTCATTATTTTTATATTAGGTGTGAGGAATGATGACTTTCAAGGCCCGTGCGCAATGAGCATCTATATATTCCTAAAATGTCATGGCATTATTGGTAGGGATTGAGGCTAATTTTTTTATTTTGTTTTGTACACAACAAACAAGTACGTAGTTATTTAGTTATTTCTTGTACTTAATATATTATTATGAAGTACTATGATGAAAGGTTGCTTTAATGATTTTTAATTATTTTGTAACACATTTTTTTAATGTAAAGCTATGTTTGTGTGACCTTAATTGAAGTTAGTTAAAGCCCGAGAAAAATTAATTTATCTAAAACATGTTTTCTTCTTTTAATTGAAATAATGGTTACATGCAATGATATACTTCATCATGCGGTAAGTCTAATAAATGAATGGCTATAAGATAAATAGAAAAAGTCGGAGACTTGTTGGGAATTTTCAATAGGAGAACTCTTCGATATTTAAGTTACTAAATAAAATATGATCTTCTTATGTGGAGCGTCCATTAGTAGAATATATTCCTAACTAACTGTCGTACTGGATTCTACGCTTAATGCGAGATATGGCCTTTAGCCAGATTATGTGCTAGATTTAATGCTGATTGGTGGGATATCACCTCGATCAAATTTTTCACTTGGAATCACAGGGTTGTTGGATTGAAACTATTGAGTGATTGTTCTTTATACTACAATCCCGACATCTTCTAAGCAATCATTATGCTAACACGGTTGATTGGTTACTTGAATTTTATTTCTAGTTGGGTCTTATTGCTTGTTATGTATTTTGTTTTTTTGCATTGGCTTTTGTGGTCTAGTCGAGACTTGCAATTTAAATTTTGTCTCTCAACTCAAATTATTGACTCCCTAATTTGTCTCCCGGCATGAGTTGGCCAAATATAACCTCGTTTATTAAATCTCTACCTCTCCTCTCACTACCATTCACTTTATTTTTATTTTATTTTTTTACTTTTTTATATAAAATATTTATATTTTTTCCCTCATAAATCCATGTCGTCTACAAGGGTTTAACAAACATACCCTATATTTCCTGGTCAATCAACTAATCAACTTCAATGTATGACTCATGCATGCTAAATTTATAAACTTGTAAACCCCTCAAATCCGTACCAAGAGAGAGAGAAGCAAGTGAAGGGGCCTTGACTTGTGGATTTCTCCCAACTTGGTCAAAAATAATAAATAATAATAAAGGATAAAAAAAAAAAATCAATGAAGAAGGACAATTGCGTCAATCAATTACATTTATGACAGATCTAATAACCGACAAACGAGGAGGTCGGCAACTGTCGGCCGGTGAACCGGGGAGACAAAAGCGGCGAAAAAATTCCCAATTCCCTCTTCCCAATTTTTTTTTGTTATTATCTAATAAACAATTAATCAAGTCCATCATAAAAAAAAACCCCCTCTCACTCAGTTATTTCCCTTGAAGTAAACCCTTCAAATCTTTGAAAATCTAAATCCGATTTCCAATACTCCTTTCCTTTCCATGTAAGCCCACTGAAATAACAGAAAGCCTAATCTCCCTCCCTCTCTCTCTCTCTCTCTCTCTCTATTCGGATCCTCTAAAACCTACCAAGTGTAATGAGATGGAACTTCGCGGATCATGGAAACCCTAATTTTCTGTTTGGTTCCCGGGATTCTTGTAAATGCTCTTGTATGAAGCCTCCTTGGCTTGATTCCGTTTTTTCTGGTGCGTTTTCGGTGCCAATCCCTAGTTTCCCTCACTCAAATACTTAGCGTCTAGTTCTGTTTCCGTTCTCTGGATTTTTGGAGTTTTGAGCTGTGATTTGTTTTGTGAAAATGTTTTTCTTTTCTATTTTAATTTTGTCTCCGTGTTTTCTTTTTCCTTTTTCTGGATGTGAATCACATTGCGTAGGCAATTCGCGTTTTTATGGTTAGGTAGTGCCTTTATTTGTCTAAGTGGTTCCTATAAATGTGGATTGCACTGTTTTGTATCTGTATTTGGAATTTCTTAGCTGATGGTCATCTCTGGGTCTCTTCCAAGCTAAAGATCTCTATTTAGGAAGTCATTTTCGAATTCCATTTACTTGGGCATCTTGAATCTTGGGTATTCGATCGAAATTCAAAATCAATTTATGCGTTTTTTATGCCGTCATTCCTGTTTCAATGTATGTTTTTGTTTGTGAATTTTGCTTGATGAGTCAGGATTTGTGTTTGATGAAATGTCAAAATCAAATAGTTTTTTCTTTTTTCTCATCATTCCTCTTGTTCTGTCTTGTCTGGATCAATTGCGTTTTATAGAATGCTATAAACAAATAATAGTTCACTGTGCTGACGACCTTTTCTTTTATTGGGTGTCTGTGTTTAAAGGCTCATTTTTTTTTTATTTGTGCCAAAGCTCTGTTTGGTTGGTGAGAAAATGTTGGACTAGAGATTTCTTTTCCACCATTCAATTGAGCCGAATACAATAATCGGCTTAGTTACCTCAATTAATCTCCCCCCCCCCCTAAAAATGGAATGCAAAATGTTTGATTTCGTTTTTCTTTTATTTTTCGTCAGTTCAAAGCAACCAAACGGTGTAAGCGTTACATTCATTGGTTTGCCATGTATATTGTTGATTCCAGCTTCTTTTATCAAAATAATTTTCTGTTTGGATTTTTTAGCATGCCTTTATGCAACAAAGTTTCTTTAGCTATACCAGTTTGGACTTGTCACTGGTATCCTTCTTGAGCTAAGCAGAAGAGAGGTTCCTAAGCGTTTGCTGATTTTTTTTTTTTTCTTTTCCTATCCAGATGAACTAAGCCTATCTCTAGTTTTCCTAATTCAATAATGGACATTACGGAGGTTGAAGAAAACTTATTTGCAGCAAGTGATGCCAAGGTATCAGTGTAATGCTTGGATTTGGCATTTTTGTGAAAAATGTTATTTAGTAATTTATTTGTTTGCTTGTTAAATTTTAACGCTGAATAGATGCCATCTCATCTACATGGGACTGGGTAACTTATTTGTCTATTAATTCTAAATCTTTCTACGGATTTTCATTTTCATTTTGTTATATGGGCTTTTTTTTTGGGAAATTAAAGAAATTATACTTTTGAGTGCTTCTACTATTTTTCTCTTGATTAATCTAGTTGACAGTTGTAGATCTTGGTGGTTTTTGAAGTTGGGTTCCAGATGAATTCATGGATAAGACATGTTGGAATTCAGTTCCTTTTGGTGGTGATAATTGTGTCTAACATACTGAGTTTCCTTCGTAAATAGAAAATTCTACTTGCCTAAACAAAATCACTAGTGAGTTGAAATCATTATTGGTATATGAGCTTGGCGAGAATTTGGTCGTCTTCTTTCCAAATATAAGTTGGTTTTTCTTCCAAAAGGCTTTCCTGATTTTGGGCTGTAGTTATATAGAATTATAGTATTTAGCATAAACTGTTCAAAGTTCATACTTTACATGCAGTTCAACTACTCTGGATGATTAGCTCACAACGTGTTTCCTTATGCAGCTACATGGAGAAATGTGCAAGACACTCTCTGCAATTTATTGCAAAGTAATATCAATATTCCCTTCCTTGGAAGCAGCACGGCCTCGGAGCAAATCTGGCATTCAGGGATTATGTTCATTGCATGTGGCGCTTGAGAAGGCGAAGAATGTTCTTCAACATTGTTCAGAATGTAGTAAACTTTACTTGGTATGATTTCTTTATTGCATTGATATTTTATAGTGAGAATATGAATTGTAATATCATAACATGTGCTAGTAATAAACTATCCATTATGTGATCATTGGACTTTGCACTAATTTCTGTGAAGTTTTTCTTTTTGAGAGGGGGTGTGTCTCTTCAGCAATGTTTTACCATTGGAATTGTTCTTATCATGCAGGCTATAACTGGGGATTCTGTTCTTTTAAAGTTTGAGAAGGCAAGATGTGCACTTGTAGAGAGTCTCAGGCGTGTTGATGATATTGTTCCACAGTCAATTGGTTGTCAGGTAATTATTATTGAAGCTCTTAGTGTTTTCTTTGCCATGCATGCATAATGCCCCCTCTTCTACTTATTGAATGAGCTATAGCTTGATTGAGTTAACTTGAAAGAATCTTTGCATTCCTTATGTTTTTCAAATCAGATAGATGAATCTATTTGCTGAGTTCTAACTGTCTGGGAAGCTTTGTTTATGTGTGTATGTCATAAGAAGAGTGGACAAAATTTCATTTCTTTTTGAGGAATACTTCAACCAGGACTTTCTGCAGAATTATGATGGAATGCCAAAATGATTACCTCAGGCATTGGCATAATATCCTAATAAAAAGGCGATGCTGTTACAAGAGTTCTCTTGTGTTCATGCTTGATGCTTTTTCCTTTATTCAGAATGGCTTTGGTTGTCTTGCTACATGCTTTTTTGTCCATTTTGGGTGATGTTGACATGCATTTTTATGCATGTGGTCACTTCATCACATTGGGTACCATGGCCCCCTCTACAATCCGAGCTCCAATCTTCCTGACCATTGTCCTAAATGTATTGGTCAAAGTTGATGAGGTGACATGAGTTAACTAAATTTGAAGTTAATAATATAACACTTTGACAGCCACTTGACTTTCAGTGAGTTTAAGCCTGGAATTTTGGTTTTCAGACCATCATTTAGGCCCCATGTGATGATGTGTTGCACGTCCATGGTGAGGGACCCACTTGAAGTTCAATATAAAGAGAGCTGATAAGTGTTAATAGTAATAGTATTTCTTTTAATTTTTCTCCTTTTTAGCTAGTAAGGGGTTAACCTGCTTTTTCTCCCAGGACAGAGGGAAAGAAAAGAATGTAACCTTTAATATTTGATTTTTCTTCCATCATGTGGCTTGGGAAAAGCTTGCTTAGTAAGGTAATTGGTAGTTGGAATGGATGGTGTATAGAATTTAAGAAATGAGAATTTTGAATTCTGATGTGGAACATTTTATAAGCTTGTTTCAAATGGTTCAACATTGCTGACACACCGGATGGTCCTCTAAAGGACACTGGTGCATCTTTATACTTCCTTGGTGGGTTGAGGCTTGATAGTATCAAGACTTAAATCTTTTCCCAAGGGGTCATGGGTTGAATATAAAGTGGTCATTACATTTTCATTTGAATTTGTATAAATGACTAGGTTATCCTTCTTGATGGTATTGTCTTGCCGTCTTTTGTTGTTTTTACTTTTGTCTATATCACTTTTTTGTACTTTGACACCTTTTGTAACTTCAACTTCCTTTTAGATTCAGGAGATTGTGAGTGAGCTTGAGGAGACTGTTTTCTCACTCGATCCGTTAGAGAAGCAAGTTGGCGATGAAATAATTGCATTGCTCCAGCAGGGGAAAAAATTCAACAACAGTAATGACAGTAATGAGCTTGAATGTTTTCACCAGGCTGCTACTAAACTTGGAATAACCTCTTCCAGAGCAGCTCTTACTGAGAGAAGAGCTCTCAAGAAACTCATAGAAAGAGCTCGTGCGGAGGAAGACAAGAGGAAGGAATCAATTGTGGCTTATCTTTTACATCTCATGAGAAAGTACTCCAAATTATTTAGAAGTGAGATCTCTGATGACAATGATTCACAGGGTTCAACACCTTGTTCTCCCACTGTTCTAGGTTCTCTTGAGGATGGTGGACATGGTGGCAATGGTCTAGCCTTTGAACGGCACCTGTCAAAACTTAATTCATTTAATTTCAAGCCAAACAATAGGAGATCAGGGCAGATGCCGCCTGAAGAACTGAGGTGTCCAATATCTTTGCAGCTTATGCATGATCCAGTCATCATTTCGTCAGGGCAAACATATGAAAGGATCTGCATTGAGAAATGGTTCAGTGATGGGCATAACACCTGCCCAAAGACTCAACAGAAGCTCTCTCATCTCTCGTTGACTCCTAATTACTGTGTTAAAGGTCTCATTGCTAGTTGGTGTGACCATAATGGAGTTTCTATTCCTGATGGCCCCCCAGAGTCTCTTGACCTCAACTATTGGAGGCTGGCATTGTCCGAGTCTGAGTCTGCAAAGTCGAGATCTGGGGACAGCGTTGGCTCTTGCAAGTTGAGGGGGGTTAAGGTTGTCCCTTTAGAGGAGAGTGGTATCATAGAAGAGGCTGAAGGAAATGAAACAGAAAGTTTGTCTCCTAAGCCAGAAGAATCTGAGCTTGGTGTATTGGACAGTTATCAGAATTTTCTGTCTGTCTTGGATGGGGGGGAAGATTTAAGGAAAAAGTGCAAAGTGGTGGAGCAAATAAGGTTGTTGCTGAAGGATGATGAGGAGGCTAGGATCTTTATGGGGGCCAATGGGTTCGTGGAAGCTCTTTTGCAATTTCTAGACTCAGCTGTGCATGAAGGGAGTGCAATGGCTCAGGAAAGTGGAGCCATGGCTCTCTTCAACCTAGCTGTCAACAATAGCAGGTATTAAAACATTAAACATGGCAAGACAAAGTTTTCTTTTCGGCCATGCACTATATTTTTAGAATTCTGTCAAAATTTTAACTATATGAGTTATGCATCACAAATTTTGGTGATTATGGTCAATACCACAAACGAACTATAATCTTGTCGATTTATTTTATTTCCAATTTCTTTTGAATTAATGCATGCTTTATTTATATATGGAGTAAATCTAAAAACTCAACTGTTATACAACTCCTTTATAACTGGGTTGATATGGAGTGTCCATAAATCATTGGATTTAATAATAAAGGTTGATCCAATGATTTATGAAGACTCCACATCAGTTTAGTTGTACAAGAGTTATATAAGAGTTTAATTTGTAGCATTGTTTTTATGTATATAAGATATATGTACATACATATATATGCGTGTGTGCATGTGTTTTTACACACACACACATATATATATATACACACACACTCACACACACACACACACACACACACACACATATGTTTCTATGCATAAAGCATTCATCATATTCTTAGCATGAAGAAAAATGAAATATCCATCTTGAATGGATTCCCCAAATGCATCATTCATGGAGAGAACATGTTTGTTGTTGAATTTTATTGTTTTAAAACTGCACAAAGATAGGTGGCTTAAAGTATTTGTCGGATCCTTTTAATAGTTAGAAGCTGGATGTCTATTTAGTATAATTTGAAACCTTTATGTGGGTGTGGTCCAATAGCTTTGTGTAACATGTTACATTTTTTGGGTGTTTGCTTTTATTACAAGTTTTTGTTTTTAATAATTTTTTTTTTATAAGTAATCAAAATTGAATAAAAGCGAAAGGGCGCTACCCAAACACACAAATTTGTTAACTATGAGGATCTTCTAAAATTTTAATGTGGGGCTATTTTCATATTCTGTTCAGAAACAAGGAGATGATGTTAGCAGCGGGAGTAATTTCATTGTTGGAGGAGATGATCTCCAACCCCAAGTCCCATGGATCTGCCACTGCACTCTATCTGAATCTGTCCCTCCTTGAAGAAGCCAAGCCTATCATTGGCTCAAGTCAGGCAGTCCCTTTCTTAACCCGGGTCCTTCGAGCTAATCCTGAACCTCAGAGCAAGCTTGATGCCCTCCATGCCCTCTATAATCTCTCTACTCTCACCTCCAATATTCCGAACCTCCTTTCAGCCGGCATCATCAAGGGCCTCCAACCCCTTCTTGTGGCCTCTGGTGATCACATTTGGATGGAAAAAATCATAGCTGTCCTTATAAACCTGGCTTCAAGTCAATCAGGAAAGGATGAAATGATATCAGCACCTGGCCTTATTAGTGGGCTAGCAACAATGTTGGACATTGGTGAACTTATGGAGCAGGAGCAAGCTGCATCGTGTCTCTTGATTTTGTGTCATGGAAATGAGAAATGCAGCCAAATGGTTCTACAAGAAGGGGTAATACCTTCATTGGTTTCGATCTCAGTGAATGGGACCTCAAGAGGAAAAGAGAAGGCTCAGAAACTTTTGATGCTGTTTCGGGAGCAGCGACAACGAGACCAACCACCTGCTGAAACGAAACAGCTGGCTGAAAGTAGCAATAAGTCCATGCCTACTGCGGAACCAAAGCCACCATGTAAATCAATGTCTAGAAGAAAAATGGGGAAAGCTTTTAGCTTCTTATGGAAAAGCAAGAGCTATTCGGTTTATCAATGTTAGATTGTTAGCGTTGTAAATTTCTGTTGCATCATCTTTTTCACTTCTTCTGTCCTGTTCCCATGGGCATCACTTATTTTGTTTCATAGAGAAGAGATGTACAGGCCCCTGTAATTTATGAATTTTTTGTTTTTTCTCTTCTCGTTTTCCACTTTTGGGTAGGAATACGTGTATTATGTATGTCAATTTAAGCTTCAGATTCGCGGTTGAAAAGTCGTGTCTGGATGGATATGAAGTTTCATTTGTAGGTTAAAATGTACGACTATCAGTGCCAATCAAATTATACAGCAGAGGTTTCAATGCTCTACCAATTGCTTATGGCTAATGCCCAGGATAAAAGATTTTGCTTGTGCATCATGCTATTCTTGAAGGATGGAGCTCATGTACAACAGTACAATAGGGTTGTTCTAATTGCAGTGAAAGCTTGATTGGACTCTACTTAGTTTGAACAGGTATTCATGTAGTTTGGAGCTCATGTGAGATTTTGCCTTGGCCCCACCAGCTCGGGCAGCTAGAGCAAATAGGGCTCAAGCAGTCTTTCACATGGGGCCACCTTATTGCACAGGCCAGATCTATATCCACTATCAGTTTTGCTTTCATATTTAGTAAAGTTGCAACTTGATATTGTTGCAAGTCACAAAAGAAGTTGACCAAATCTCCTGAAGAGATTCATAGAAAATAGAAAGAGGGCCGGCGATAAACTGAATTTCCTAATTAGGCATATCCACTTTTATATAATAGCTTGATGAGAACTTAGGTATTATACAAAAGTGGATATGTCGGGGGGAAGAACATGCAGGAGATTGTTTCAATATCTACTCATTTATCTATGTCCACTTGAATGAAATTGGTTGTCAATATTTTGAAATGAGTAATGCTACACTTATTCTCAATTCACACCTATAAGTGGCTTTAAAAACTACCATTGAATTAAAATCCAATAATATTAATGTGTCAGTTATATGATTTATCTAAATTCAATGGTAGTTTTAAGCCATCTATAGGTGTGACAAAAAATTGGTGTAGAGAGGTGGGAGTGTGTATAACAACTTATTGGTGGTAGAATGGGTATTTGCACTATTAAGTTTAATTAATATATTTAAGGTTTAAGCAAATACCATCAAGCCCGTCTAGCTCAGTTGGTAGAGCGCAAGGCTCTTAACCTTGTGGTCGTGGGTTCGAGCCCCACGGTGGGCGTACTAAAATTTTCTTTTATCCATTCGCTCTCTTTTTTTTTTTTTTGGTCCCCTCATCTAGTCATCTTCTAATCATGATGGAGAATGGTTGGGGCCGAGCCTTACCAATGGCTGTTCTATCTCATCAATTTCATTGTTGTGGTTTCATTTTCCATCTTCACTAGATGGCTGCAGATTGAATATCAGGATGTTACTTTGAAGTTAACAATTTTCCGGATCCATTATTCGAAAAGGGGATCCATCATCCACCATCTTGTTCTTCCTTTCACAGTTGATGTTCTATTTTACTATAATCTGCCACCTACAATAACCATCCAATGGCAGTCCAATCAACCAGTAGAATATATATATATTTTTTAACAAAGACTCTAAACATTAGTATGGCGAGATATTTTTGGGATATAATGTTTTTTATTTTTTATTGGCACTTTTGTTGCATTAATCAAAGTATTTAAAACATTTACATTTGACTCAGCAAATTTTAGGTAAATATTCATTTATTTTTATTTTAGGAGCAATGTTATTCTTTACATCTATTTTATACGGTTTATGTTAGTTGGTGTGAAATGAATGTAAAGAGTAGTATTGCTCTTATTTTAGTTAAATAATTTATTTATTTATTTATTTTTAAGGAGTAATATTATTTTTCACATTGATTTATGTAAAAATAACTTAAAACACACGACGTCAGTCAATATGAATAGAGTATAAAAAACAACATTACTTTTATTGTAGCTAATTTTTTTAAAGCATGTATATATTTTTTTAATGAATATGTATTCTTCATTCTCGCTCCCTCAATCTCATTTTTCTACATCCCATGCCTTTGACTTCACGGTGTCTGCACACTGGTCTGGATCACTTCAATTGCAGAATATGATCATTACCGAATATTAAAGCATATAGAATTGATAGAATTTTAGAAGAGCAAACATCTTTTTACAAATTTTATGGCCGATTGATACTGAATGAGCCACCTCTTTAACATCGGCTTGTAAGTTGTGAGTTGTGAGTTGTGAGTAAATTCGATTTTATGGTGTAGGTTATCCCACATGGGAAAGAAGCAAGAAGAACAAGGAAGAGGCGCTATGATATAAAGAAAAAAGCAGGGCTCCGTGAAACATACTTACCTGGACGGGGTCGATGGGTGATCAAAAAGGCCCATGGCCTAGGTCAGTGACTTCCATTGCACTCTGGAAGGGTGCTGTCCTAAGGTCTGCCCAAGTGGCAGAACCTACGTCATAATTTGTGTTAGTGGGGGCCTGCGTTCGCGCGGCCCCCGTTCCAATACGCTTCAAATTTTGTCTTTTTCGAAGTCTTTTGGCATTTTCCCAAATGTTTTGTGTTTTTGCGTGTGTGATGTGTTTTACCAAAGGTCCTTCCATTGCTACGGGCAGAAGGAAACACGAGGACCGGCGGAACTTCTTGTAGCTTTGGAGGAGACTGCTATGTTCTGGTAAATGCTGATGACCCAATTAATCATTCTTTACTTTTCTTATTTTATGGTTTTTGTTTCCAATGGGTTCTTATTTTGCCCTTTTAAAATGTTGGGAGGCTTTATGAATCTTTAGTGACACGGGTCACGGGGTGATTGTTGCAGGTTTCTTTACTGTCGATTTGTTCTCTGCTGGATGCGGTAATGGAAGCTTCAAGGGAGATAGATTGCCAGGGTTGTTTTGTTACCGTTAATATGAGAATTCCGATTCTAAGGTGACTGCTTGTGCTTTGATCAAGAATTGTTGGTTGCCCTTTCGTTTGCCTATCATTTGGCTCTGGATGTTGTGATAGAAATTGCGTCCCTGACAAAATGGGCCATAGCGAAAATTTTCTGTGTTAAACCGTGCATGTGTGTACAAGTTTTCTCAAGGACAGAAATTAATTTTTATTTATTTATCCCCCAAAACTCCAAACTAATTTATGTTTAGAATGCTCATAGAATTGTACATCTACCTCAAAAAATCATTACAATTCAGAAGTCTAAACAGCTTATTTTGATACTTAGAAGTGCTTGATCATGCCTTTTTTGGACTTTGTAGTTTACTAGGATTGTTCTTTGTTTTCCAGAAGATATTGGGTTGGTGAATCTGTGCCTTTCGAGTCCATTAAAAATTATGAGCGGACGGATTTTGAGATAAATTGAGAAATGATGGATTGTTCATTTGTTTGTGTTCAGGAAACGATTGTTAGGCTGGAAAAAAATTACTTCTTATCAGAGACAGGTTTCGATCCTGTGTCCTGTGGGTTATGGGCCCACCACGCTTCCGCTGCGCCACTCTGATTTGTTGAGAGACTCTGCTTTATTTTCTGCAATCTTGATTTTGTCAAAGAAAAACAATAATACAAAGGAACATATAAAAGGCACAAAAATAAAAAAGAAAAATCTTGATTGTTAGGGTTGTTTTGTTACCGTTAATATGGGAATTCTGATTCTAAGGTGACTTTGTCTTTTGTCCCCTCTATCCCAGTGATAAGTATAGTTTGATTGGTTATAGAAACTAAGGATGGAGTCGGAAGTTTTGTCTCGTTATCACAAGAATTGTTGCTTTTTCTCCTTTGAATTCGTTTCACGTTTGCCTATCATTTGACATTTGCCAGATATCATCATATCTGGATGTTGTGATATGATAGGATTCCAAAATATCTCTATAATATTCTCATGATATTTCTCATAATATCCTTCCATAATATTCTCTCCTAATATTTTCCATAATCATAATGATTGCATATTATTGCAAGTTTGCAATCCCTTTATTTTAGAGGCATTATTGTATAATAATTATTTTCTTAGAATAAGCTGTAATAATCTTGTGAAATGAATAAATGAGTTGTAAAAAACTTTATTGGTGCCTACAATCAAGCAATTTTCTACTTGAATACTTCACTAGTTCTCCTCTAATCCCTGTTATATTGTAGTTCCGTTTTGTGAGTACATTCCATTTTGTGGTGTAGGGTTATCCCACATGGGAAACAAGCAGGGAGAACAAGTCTGAGGCGCTATTATATAACGATAAACACGAGCCCGGGTAAATTTACTTACCTGGACGGGGTCGATGGGCGATCAACAAGGCTCATGGCTTAGGTCAGTGGCTTCCATTGAACTTTAGGAATTGTGCTGTCCTAAGGTCTGCCCAAGTGGCAGAGCCCATGTCATAATTTGTGATAGTGGGAGCCTGCGTTTGTGCGGATCCCGTTCCAAAACACTTCATATTCTTATGTGCTTGGTTGGGGTTAGAAATTGCTTGCAGTGAAGCTATTTGATGAAATGCCTAGCTATGTTTGTTGGGTGCAACGAGTTTGCATTTGTGTTTTAAATTGTAGCCAACCTTGGTCGATTTGTGTCGACAAGGTAAACTGTGATTGATGTTGGGTATATGTTAGCTCAGGTCAGGATACTCGATGTCTGTTATTTCATCGGTGCTACATTTGTGCACTGATATATTGAACTTGCAACACACGGAAAAGTTATTTTATATTACAATAACAGATTATTTCACACATTAAGATGCAAATATGTTGCAAAGACAAGTGACAGATGCAGCAAATCAAGTAGACAATATTTCCTATCTTAACCTTTCATCGCTTGCTTTTTACCCCTTCTTGCTTTCCTTGACTTCTTAGTTCTCTCACTGTCCTCGGTTTTCGGGTTTGGTTTCCCTTGTTCTATGACTTCTCCTTCCAATTTAGATTCTTCGGCGCATTTCATCATCTGCATCTTCTGTTGAAGGAATGCAACCAGTCCTGTAAGGGCGATGTCAGCGTCGTCGCTTTTCATCAGCTCTTCTGCAACCTCTGCTGGGGTGACCTCTGCCTCTTTTAGGAGTCCTTCTATTTCAGCGAACAGGCTGTGAGTTTTGACTCTTAGGTAGTTGGAAGCAAGGATCTTGAACCCGCATGGAGTGCAATACGACATGTGGATGTGCATGTCCATGCGGCCTGGCCTCAACAATGCAGGGTCTATTCTGTCTTTGTAGTTGGTTGTGAACACAATAATTCTCTCATCTCCACAGCTCGACCATAACCCATCAATGAAATTAAGCAACCCAGATAGTGTTAGCTGTCAATTGGAGAGAACAAGTTAATCATCTTTACTCTTAGCAACCAACTGAAAAATAGCCTTTAAATAAAAACAGTTTTTGGCTTGTAACCCTGCAAATGGTGCAAATCATTAGTCAGTGGCAAGAAATGGTTACAATCTATAAACTCACCTGGCTATCGGCGTGATTGAATCCTTCATACTGTCGGTCTTTCAGCTCAACGCTACAATCAATATCCTCAAGTACAAGAATGGATCGGTTTGCAGTAGAGACTAACAGTCTCCTGAGCTCCGTATTGCTATGTAAATTTGTAAGCTCCAAATCATAGATGTCAAATTTCAAGTAATTAGCCATGGCTGCTATCAAGCTTGACTTGCCTGTACCAGGAGGACCATACAACAAATACCCACGTTTCCACGCCTTTCCCACTCTCCTATAAAATTCCCTTCTCTTTACAAATCTGTCCAAGTCATCCATCAACTCTCTCTTCTGCTTTGGATCCATTGCGAGTGTGTCGAAAGTAGATGGGTGTTCAAGATGACTTGATTCCCATGAGTTTCCTAGTGAATACAGTCTCACCACCTTTTTTTCTTCTTGTATGGCTTTTGATCTGCTTGCTACATATGGCAGGTAAGTGCTCAGCACTTTTTCCTTGCATTTCTTGGGAAAACTGAGCATAATTGATCTATGTTCAGCCGTTTCTGTTGACTCGGAATAGCTTTCAAAATCATAATGTGATTTCTGCTTTTCAATGGAAACGAACTCCCATGTGAAATGTATTCCCTCGAATGTGTCGATAATCTTTTCTCCTTTGTTGATGCTGATGGTGAGGTTCTTCTCATGCAGGGTCTTTGAAACCTTAAGCTGTCCGATTGAGGGGGTAATTCTTGTGCTTAAATAGACTTCAGAAGCCTGGAAAACTTCATTGATGGAAAGCCCACTGTATTCATCAATGATGAGAGTCATTTCAGACGAGAGATTTCCAAAAAGGCCTGCAAACCTCGATAAGAAATTCTCTTGGAGTTGTTGCGGTATGAACTGGCTAGTTATGGTTTTGACCTCATTGATCATAGTCCGGGCTAGCATTGTGGATGCGGCGAAGGAGGTATATGCTGATAGAACTGAGGTTGTGGAAGGCATCCTTGTTAGCGAAAACATTCTTATGGGAAAGATTTGTATGGAAACTAATGGTTCTGGTATTGAGGAAGCTTGGAGTATACTTACAACTCTGGGTAGAGGGCTTTTATACAAGACAAAAAGGGGAAGTGTATCTTCTACTCGAAGCTTCAGAGCTTAGAAAGCTTCCCGCAAAATTATCAAGCCAAGTCAATTTAGACGTGAATAGATATACGTAAGTAGCTCTAAAAGCGAAAATATGACAAGGTCATCCACGTGGTGGTGGTAGGAAGGAAAAGCTTCTCTAGCAATTCTCGCAAAGAAAAAGCCACTTGACCTTAGCGAAAATATGACAAGGTTAACCACATGGTAGGAAGGAAAAGCTTCTTGAGCAATTCTCACTACACCTTTCAGACTCGTGAAACATATTTTAGGTTCCAATCACAAAGAAATAGCTACTTTTCTGTACCTATTCTTTTGTTTAGAAAAAAAAATAAAATGTTGTGGTGACCTAAAGGAATGTTTATTTATTTGTTTTTTTTATTAATTTTATGTCGCGTATTGCAAGTGGCCAATTTTTTTGTTCATTTTCTAAGCCAATTTTTATTGGAAGCGGACCATCGAATTAAACTAAGTGCACAATAAAATACGCTCTTAAAGACTTTGTAAGCCTTCTAGCTATACAACGATAGCAAATTAACAAAGAAAACAAAAACAAAATAAGCTAAAGTTGAGTCTTGAGATGCTAGCAAAACAGCTTGGGCTTCACCAATGGCAACAAGAGACATGTGGTGGTAAGATATATAATTTTACCATTGGAGACTCTAAGAACCATAATTACAACTGATTCTAAAGGAAGGGTTAAGTAAAAGCGTAGACGGTCTAGCAGATCAATAATATTTAAAAAAAAATTGAGGAGACATTATAAATTGAGTGCTAATTGAACTGAACTGACAAGTGTAGTTTTAAACAAATTTATCTTTGCCTAGTTACTTTTTATTAGTAGCTCTGCAAGGGGACCGACTAATTATTCAATTGAAACAGACGGTTTTTACAATAACATTGATGGGCCTTTTATAGACTGAAGCCCATAACGACTTTCACGGCCCAGCTAACAAACTAACAACTTTTACAACTGAAATGGCTTAACTATTGCTTGAATGGGCCGAACTCTCAATTCAACCCAATTGGCTATATTAAACCATTTAGACGTTGAAGGAATGTAACCAGTCCTGCAAGGGCGATGTCAACGTCGTCGTTTTTCATCAGTTCTTCTGCAACCTCTGCCGGGGTGACCTCCACTTGCTTTAATAGTTCTTCTATTTCAGCAAACAGGCTGTGACTTTCAACTCTCAGGTAGTTGGAAGCAAGGATCTTGAACCCACATGGAGTGCAATACGACATGTGGATGTGCATGTCTATGCGGCCTGGTCTCAAGAATGAAGGGTCTAGATGTTCTTCAGGCTCATCGTCATATTCAGAGTCTTCTTCTTCTTTTTCTTCTTCGGGCATATCTTCATATGGAGGATTTTTGATTATGTCTTTGTGGTGGGTTGTGAACACAATAATTCTCTCTTCTCCACAGCTTGACCATAGCCCATCCATAAAATTAAGCAACCCAGATGGTGTTAGCTGTCAATTGGAGAGAACAAGTTAATCATCTTTACTTTTAGTAACCAACTGATCAAAAGTTGCCTTTAAATAAAAGCATTTCTGGGCATGTAAGCCTACAAATGGTTAAAATTTATAAACTCACCTGGCTATCGGCATCATCGGATCCTCCATATCGATATCGGTCTTGAAGTTCAATGATATAATCAATATCCTCAATTACAAGAATAGATCGATTTGCAATAGAGGCTAACAGTCTCCTGGGCTCTGAATTGCTACTTAAATTTGTAAGCTCCAAATCATAGATGTCAAATTTCAGGTAATTAGCCATGGCTGCTATCAAGCTTGACTTGCCTGTACCAGGAGGACCATATAGAAGGTAACCACGTTTCCATGCCTTTCCCACTCTCCTATGAAAGTCCCTTCTCTTCACAAATCTGTCCAAGTCATCCATCAAATCTCTTTTTTGCTTTGGATCCATTGCCAGTGTATCAAAAGTGGATGGGTGTTCAAGATGAATGTATTCCCATGTGAAGAAGCGTCCGAGTGAATAGAGTTTCAACACCTTATTTTCTTCCTGTATGGCTTTTGATATGCCAACCACATGTGGCAGATAAGTGTTGAGTACCTCTTCTTTGTATTTCTTGGGAAAATTGAGTAGAATTGATCTACTTTCAGTTGTTTCTGTTGCCTGAGAGCCCCTTTCAGAATCATAATATGATTTCTGCTTTTCGGTGGAAACGAATTCCCATGTGAAATGTATTCCCTCGAATATGTCGACAATCTTTTCTCCTTTGTTGACGGTGATGGAGAGCTTCTTCTCACACGGGGTCTTGAAAACCTTAAGCTGTCGGATTGAAGGGGTAATTCTTGTGGTTAAATAGAGTTCAGAAGCCTGGTAAATTTCGTTGATGGAAAGCCCGTTGTATTCATCAACGACAAGAGTCATTTGAGATGATGAGAGACTTCCAAAAAAGCCTTCAAGCCTCGATAAGAAATTCTCTTGGAGTTGTTTTGGAATGAGCTGGGTGATTATGGTTTTGAACTCATTGATGAGAGTCCGGAGCAGCATTACGAATGCAGTGAAAGAGGTATATGCTGATAGAGCTGATGTTGATGAAGGCATGCTTGTTAGAGAGAACATGATGATCAGGAGAAAGCTGAGTGGCCAAAGAGCTCTAAGGAGAAAACTGGAAGGAAATTTTCCAAAATCAGTGCATCAGTAGATATTACTAAGACACACAAGAAGAAGCAGGTCATGGAGGAAGATAACTGACATTGGTAGATGATTAACACCGTCAGCAACCGTGTGTAAAGTCATGGACCAGGGGAACTACTTGACACATTGATAATGATAATCAATAGCATCAAGGAATAAACCGATGTGAAAGATTTGTAGGGAATTAAACTGATGGTGATGGAATTAAGCTAGGAACGAAGCTTGGAGTGAGAATTGTGGGTAGAGCCGTAAAGGGCTTTAATAAAAGAAAAGAAAAGAAAAGGCCAGGGGATATGTATCTTCGACTTGAAGCTTCAGTGAAGCTTCCAGGAAATGATCAGGGCTGTGTGAAAATGGGAAAAGCAATTAATAGAGCATTGACCACGCAATATAAAGGCCATGCAAAAGCAAGTATGAAACCCACAAACGTGAAGCGTGGGAACGTATGTCGTGTGGCAACACTTTTGGTTTGCCATGCTTCATCAATCATCACCCTTGTCCCCAAAGTCAACATTTCCACACAGCCGTTGTGGTGTGAACGTATGTCGTTGGGGCGTGTTTGGCAAAAAACTTAAAAAATGAAGTGAACTGGAGCATGTGAAAAAAAATATATATATATATTTTATATGAGAAAGTAAAAAATTTTATTTTGTAGTGATTTTTTTAATTTAAATAGTAATAAAAAGTTATTTATATGATATAAATAATAAAAATGTTGGAATTAATTTTAAAATAAATAGTTAATTTTTTTTTTTTTTGGGTCCTTTGGCAAACACAGCCATGGTCTAAGATTTCTATAATTTCCTCAGCAGTTAAATATCAGGTTTCCTTAACCGAGAAGGACATCAAGTCAATTAAGGTCTTCCTCCTCTTTTTCTCCCTCCGGCTCTCTCAGGCACTTGCTAAACAATTATGAAAGGTATATGAGGTCTCCTTAACCTAGAAGGATCGACATCAAGTCAAGGTCTTCCTCCTCTTACTCTCTCCGACACTCGCTAAATAATTAAGGACATCGAGTCAAGGTCTTCCTCCTTTCTGTAGCAGAATCCAAAGAACACTCAAGCACCAACACACTTTCTGCAGTACTGTACGTGTGTGAAATTTGTGATTTAATTGGATCATGCTCGATCTATATATTTTGAATTTTATTTTTGCAACCAAAAGAAAAATTTCCCTTTTAATGTTGTATTTGTGATGAAAAGTAAACACTTTTTTCTTCTAAAATAATTTTATTTGGGGGAGTCCATGATCACCTAAACCTAGCAAGCAAAGTAGTTAGCTAGGTTCCAATTAGCCATTTTGCATTAAAAAAATAGATAAACTATTGTGAGTGCTCAAGTTATTAAAATTTGAAAATCAAGCTACAGAATGATATGATGAGGTTTCATTATGAGTGTACATGGTGAAGGGTATCACGAAACTAAATAGGATTTTGGAGGTGTTGACGACTTGTCGGAGCCTCCGTTCAGCTTTGATTATTTTTAATTTTTATTTCTATTATAGATTTATTACTTTTTTATTTTATTATTATTGGTGACACGTGTCATTATCTTATTGATGCTGACTTGGTATTCGATGGTTTTCGTCAAAAAATTTAACAAAAACTGAGTGTATGTAGGAACCTATTTGTTATCACATGGAGCTCTTAGAACATTTTGAAACCACATATAGCTTATTGCAAATTGGTGTAACTAGGGAAGTGCTAGGGAATCAAACAAATGAATTTAGAAAAAATTTTAAACTGACGTGACAGACCGTGAGTGCAGACAAGAGAAAGAGAATTGCATTTTTTCAATTTAAAAACTCTTGCTACGTCAATTTAAAATTTTTTTTGGGTTCATTTGTTTGGCTCCTTAGCACTTCTCGGTGTAACCATATTGTCTGAATTTACATTTTTTCCTAACTTTTTTGGCCTCTTTCCCTCTATTCCCTTGCTTATAACTCTGACAAAAAAAAAAAAAAAAAAAAAAAAACCCTTAGATTGGAAGTTGCTTAATTAAGTTTTGCTTGCAGAGAATCTATTAATTTGATAAAAAAGTAATAAATGCTAGAAATCACACACACACATATATATTTCTTTCTAATAATGACTAATTTAAGGGTTAATTTAAACTATTACATCAATATTGTGAGATAAAAATTTAATTCTTGAAATTAATAGCGGTGATGGTATTTGCTGGATTGTTATTTCATGAGGGGGGAAGGAGACCGCCCATGCCTTTAGAATATGGGTGCTTGTACAACATCATGCTAGAATAGAGTGTTATGTTGAATTTGCAAAGTAACATCAAAACTTTTTGTATATTGACTTCTTCTCAGTTCTTTATTTCGAGCCTTAGAAATAAACAGCGTACTGTGAAGTTACCATGACTGCAACTAGCAACGATAGAGAATAGGTTTTAAGAGGAACCTGAAGACCTCACAAAACACAAGCATTGATTTACTGACTTAACTTAAATAGAGTTTACAACTGACTAGGCACCAGCTTATATAATTGGATGCCCCTTTTACAATCCATGATATGATGGAGACTCCACACGACTATTATCATAACTTATTTCACACAAACACTTCCGAACTAACTCAAACACAAAGACATACTCCCACCTTTCTTCCTCCCTTTTTGGGACTTGGTTTTCCTTGTTTATTGACTTCTCCTTCCAATTTAGATTCTTCAGTGCATGACAACTGCTCCTTCTTCTTCTGTTCTGTAACAGATTTATAATCAAATCTATAATTGCTGAATTTTTGGATGTATTTCGTTTCAGATGATTTTGAATGAAAACTACTGGGGATCTAACTCTCAATTAATAAACCAAATAATGAAAAATGAACTTCAACCGTTGAACCCAATTACCTATATTAGACCATTTAGACGTTGAAGGAATGAAACCAGCCCTGTAAGGGCGATGTCAACATCGTCGCTTTTCATCAGCTCTTCTGCAACCTCTGCGGGGGTAACCTCCACCTGCTTTAGGAGTCCTTCTATTTCAGTGAAGTTGCTGTGACTTTCAATTCCCAAGTAGTTGGAAGCAAGGATTTTGAACCCGGATGGCGTGCAATGGGACATGTGGATGTGCATGTCTATGGAGCCTGCCCTCAGCAGTGCAGGGTCTAATTTGTCTTTGTGGTTGGTTGTGAACACAATAATTCTCTCATCTCCACAGCTTGACCAAAGCCCATCAATAAAATTAAGCCACCCAGATAGTGTTAGCTGCAGTCAATTGGACAGAACACGTTAGTATTAATATAGTTGTCTCCCATATCTTTTTGGGCTAATAATCTTTACTTTTAGCAACCAACTGAAAAATAGCCTTTAAATAAAAGCAATAGAGTTTCAATCTATAAACTCACCTGACCGCTGCCGCCGTGAAAGAAATGATGGCGTTCTTGATGTTTTCGGTCTTGCAGCACAGTGCTACAATCAATATTTTCAATTACAAGAATAGATCGATTTGGGGTAGAGGCTAAGAGTCTCTTGAGCTCTGAATTGCTACGCAGATTTGTAAGCTCCAAATCATAGATGTCAAATTTCAGGTAATTAGCCATGGCTGCTATCAAGCTTGACTTGCCTGTACGAGGAGGGCCATATAGCAGATACCCACGTTTCCATGCCTTTCCCACTCTCCTATAAAATTCTCTTCTCTTCACAAATCTGTCCAAGTCATCTATCAACTCTTTCTTTTGCTTTGGATCCATTGCCAGTGTCTCAAAAGTGGATGGGTGTTCAAGATGAACGTATTTCCATGTGAAGTGGAGTCCCATTGAATAGAGTCTCAACACCTTCTTTTCTTCCTGTATGGCTTTTGATCTGTCTACTACATGTGGCAGATAAGTGTTAAGTACCTTTTCCTTGTATTGCTTGGAAAAACTGAGCAAAATTGATCTACTTTCGGCCGTTTCTGTCGCCGGAGAATCTTTTCTTTCAGAATCATTTGATTTCTGCTTTTCAGTGGAAATGAATTCCCATGTCAAATGTATCCCCTCGAACGTGTCGACAATCTTTTCTCCTTTGCCGATTGTGATGGAGAGGTTCTTCTCACGCGGGGTCTTGAAAACCTTAAGTTGCCGGATTGAGGGGGTAATTCTTGTGGTCAAATAGAGTTCAGAAGCCTGGTAAATTTCATTGATGGAAAGCCCACTGTATTCATCAATGATGAGAGTCATTTGAGATGAGAGATTTCCAAAAAGGCTTTCAAGCCTCGATAGGAAATTCTCTTGGAGTTTTTGGGGAATGAGCTGGCTGGCTATGGTTTTGAACTCATTGAGGATAGTCCGGACCAGCATTGCGACTGCAGCGAAGGTCGTATATGCTGATAGAACTGATGTAATTGAAGGCATGCTTTTTAGAGAGAACATGGTTGATGTGAAAGATTTGTAGGGAAGCTGAAGCTATAAGCTAGGTTCTAGAACTGAGGTAAGCTTGGAGAATGAGAATTCTGGGTAGAGGGTTTTATAACAGAAAAATAGGGGATAAAATATATCTTCTACACTGAAGCTTCAAGGAAATGATCAGGGCTGTGTGAAACTGGGAAAAGAAATCGATCAGTAATTACCACGCAATATACAGGCCATGCAAAAGCAAGTATGAAGCATGGGAACGTATGTCGTGTGGCAATACTTTTTGACTGCCATGCTTCATCAATCGATCATCACCTTTGTCCCCAAAGTCAACATTTCCACACAGACACAGCCGTTGTCCTTTGGATGACAATTAGTCTTCAGGTGCAGGACATTTATATTTAGCCCATTGACTCTCTAAGTACCGCGAACTTGCGGCGAAACTTGAGCATTGAATCAGGGCTGATCACTGTGGAAGATACAGAGAATGAGGCATAAGATTCATATATTCAGACCATTTCAGGCTTTAAAACGTAGTCCATTCACTTAAAAAAAACTCATTTAGTGACCCGTAAATAGCTAGTAACATTTTTTTTTAAAAAAGGTTATTATTTATTTAGTAACTTACAAACATGCAATCAACAAGATGCATGCTATAAATGGGTCTTGGACTTAACTCAACCAAAAAATTAGCTCAAAAGTTAAGGTTTCTCTCCACCCTTATAAATGACCCATCCCCTTCAAGTGTGGCAGGAGGACATCCAAGCCAACAAGTGCAACAATGAGTGATGGTGGGCCACAGCCAATTGGGCCAGGCTCTGATACCATGACAAATATGCAATCAACAAGATGCATGTTAGAAATTGGTCTTGGGCCTAACTCAACCCAAAAGCTATATCAAAAGTTGAGGTTTCTCTTCACCCTTATAAATGGCTCATCTCCTTAATACCCAGGCAACGTAAGACTTCCAACATTGAGATTAAAAACAATACATCATGAAAAGTGACGTTTGAACAATGAAACATCACTTTTCATAAAGTGACTATAATGGTCTATCTCATAATTAAGGTGGAATCATATTAATTCAGAAATGGTACAATATATATATATATAATGTTTAATGGTAGGGTCAGAAAATGAACTCCAAGAACATGCATACGATGTTTCTATGCTTCTTCTTGGACAGTCTTTTTGCATGGTTCAAGGCGACGCGTCTCCATGTGTCCCCATGATATGGGGTTTTTTTCTTTTGTTTTTTGTTGTCAGGTGGGGGCGCGGAGAGCCTTAATTTCCAGATGCTCTATAATTGGTGTTGGGTGGGGGAGGGCAGGAGGAGACGGGGTCAATCTTGGTCGTTTCACATGCTGCGCACCCTTCTGTTAACGGATCGGAGGTCTTAAAAATTTTCAAAATCTCCATACACCACAAAAAAAATAAGGTTTAGTGACATGATTATTTGGGGTGTTTTTGGCCAAAAAAAAGTTCCTATTGATTTCGCAACGCTTGATTAGGAACACTTGGGATATGTCAGTTTTTATGGCTACTAAAATTTAAGTTTGAGACATTTTTTTACTAAAAAACGCCTTGAAAATGGGATGTTTGGAACAAAGCGTTAGTGGTGAAAAAAGGGGGCGCTTGCCTCAGAAGTTATTTAACATTCTTTTATAAAAAAAAGTTATTTAATTAAGATAATTTTATAAATTTTACAGGGATATAAATGTCATTTCACTTATTTGCGTTTTGATTAAACCCTAAATCCTAAGGGAAAGAGTGACATTGTAAAGCTTTTAAATTTGATACACTAAATTGAGAGTTATTATTATTTTTTTTAAGAGGCAATTGCAAAGGGATTAAGTGAAGTTTTTCTTTTTTATTTTAATCAAGAAATATTTATTGAAGAAAAAAAAACACTTGTTTGGTTGCTGATAAATCCAAGGGAAAAGGACGAGAAATAAAAATCAGAACATTGATGAGTGAAGTAAGTTTGATCTTAAAAAATTGAAAACCCACCTCAATTTATAATATTGGAACTATGGCTGATTTTTGCACTGAATGGACCACTGCTTATACATAAATACATACAGAATGTTCTTTCTTCTTGATTATAAATAAAGTTCGGAAAAAAAAAATTCCACGTAACTTTAACTATTAGGCCCCGTTTGGTTCGCGGATTAGACCCTTGGATTGGACTAGCTAACACTAGTATAACTAGTCATTTGTTTGGTAACACTCTATTCCTGAGAATAGTCTATTCCCATAGGATTACTAATCCTATACACACAGGGTTAGCTAAGCTACTCGAAAACGAGTGGCTTAGCTAATCCTTTCCTGTGTGATTAAAACTATCGTGTAAATTGCCCACAAAAACCCCACCCTTCTAGCACCCACGTCTCTCAAGGAGACTCTACAAAACGATCTCCATTTCTCAAAGAGCAACGATCTCTCTTCTCTACGCAAGGTATCTCTCTCCCCCTCTCTTCTCTTCGATTTTTCTTCTTTGTTTCTTGGTTATTTCATTCTCTCTCTGTTAATTGAATTTTTTTTTTCTCTGTAACGTTTCTCAGTTTTTTTTTTTTTTTTTTTTTTTGATCTTTTTGCTTTTTTTTTTTTTTTTTTTTTTTAAAAAAATTGTGTTTCTCCATCTCTCTTTCTCTATACTTTCTCAGTTTGATTTTTAATTCAGTTATATATATATATAACCTGTGTTCAAGCGTGTGTATATATATATATATATATATATATATATACACACACACACACACGCTTGAACACAGGTTATTCATACATGTTCAAGCGTGTATATATATATATATATAAAATTATATATACATGACATAACTAAAAAAAAAAAATTATAGCAAAATTGTTTATCTTTCAATAAAAAGAAAAGAATGAAAGTCCTTAATAATATAAATTGTATTTATATTATAAGGGTATTTTAGGAAATAAGATCATAATACGATTCTATTCATCAACATATTGCATTGTACCAAATGAAATAATGAGATTAGGTAGTCTATTCCAGCGTTACAATCAAACAAAGGAATAGGACTAGCTAATCTATTCCCAGTGGTAGCTAATCATTTTCTAATGGACTAGACAATTCGCGAACCAAACGAGACTTTAGTCATATGCACAATTTAATGAAATAATAAATAAAATAATTTTCACGGCCACTTCAAAAAGTAAATACTTGAAAGGAACACTTAAAAATATATTTGTTACATTTTTTACCCCATTTTATGGCATAGGTTATCCCACATGGGAGAAAAGCAATGAGAACAAGAGTAAGGCGCTATGATATAAAGAAAAACACAGGCACGGTGAAATTTACTTACCTGGACGGGGCCGATGGGTGATCAAGAAGGCCCATGGCCTGGGTCAGTGACTTTCATTGCACTAGGAAAGGGTGCTGCCCTAAGGTCTGCCCAAGTGGCAGAACCTGCGTCATAATTTGTGTTAGTGAGGGCCTGCGTCCGCGCGGCCCTCGTTCCAAAAACAGTATAAATTCTCATCCGCACTTTTGAAGTTGCTTAAGTTTTGCTTGCTGGGAATCTATTTGATAAAATGTCTGAACTAGTAGAGCGCTCATCCTTGAGAATATGGGTGCTTCCAATTCACAACAACACACCAAAACCGTAACTTATATTACAAGAAAAGATTATTTCTTTCATTAAGATGCACAGACTCGTGAGAGAGATGGTCAAGTACGTAGACAATCTTTCGAATATTGGCTTCTTCTTCTAAGTTCTCACTTGCGCCCTTCCTCTTCGGGCTTGGTTTCCCTTGTTAATTCTTTAACTTCTCCTTCCAATTTAGATTCTTCAGCGCATGTCATCTCCTTCTTCTTCTTCTTCTGTTGAAGGAATGCAGCCAGTCCCGTAAGGGCTATGTCAGCGTCATCCCTTTTTATCAGCTCTTTGCAACCTCTGCTGGGGTGACCTCCACCTCGTTGAGGAGTCCTTCTATTTCAGCGAACAGGCAATGAGTTCTAATTCTGAGGTAGTTCGGGGCAAGGATATTGAACCCGCATGGAGTGCAATAGGACATGTGGATGTGCATGTCCATGCGGCCTGGCCTCAACAATGCAGGGTCTATTTTGTCTTTGTAGTTGGTTGTGAACACAAGAATTCTCTCATCTCCACAGCTTGACCATAGCCCATCAATGAAATTAAGCAACCCAGATAGTGTTAGCTGTCAATTTTAGAGAACAAGTTATTAATTATAGTTGATCATCTCCCATGTTTTTTTTTTTGGGATAATCTTTACTTTTAGCAACCAACTAAAAAATAGCCTTGTAAGCTTGCAAATGGTGCAATTCATGCATTAGTTAGCGCAAGAAAATGGTTACAATCTATAAACTCACCTGGCTATTGGCGTGATCGAATTCTTCATATTGTCGGTCTTTTAGCTTAATGCTGCAATCAATGTCCTCAATTACAAGAATAGATCGATTTGTAGTAGAGGTCAACAGTCTTCTGAGCTCTGTATTGTTACGTATATTTGTAAGCTCTAAATCATAGATGTCAAATTTCAGGTTGTTAAGAATATTATATTAATGTTATTTACTTGGTATTTACTTCCTTAGATATTATTAGTCTATTAGGTTTACCTTTCCTTAGTCTACTAGGTTTACCTTTCCTTAGCCTACTAGGTTTACCTTTCCTTAGTCTATTAGGTTACTAGCCTCTCTATAAATAGAGGTCTCTGTATTCATTATTTAATAAGAGTCAATACAATGTAGTCCATTGTGTGCTTTCGCTCTCTCTCTCTTCTTTCTCTTTCTTCCGCTTCTAATATATTATCCAATATATTTAACATGGTATCAAAGCACAGGTTCTGAATCACCTCAAAATTTTTCCCGTCTAAATATTTTTCCTCCGGCGCCGCCAGTGTTATCCGGCGAATCCTTCTCTCTGATCCTCACGGTTCTCTATCTTCTCCTCGAGGTTTTCAGCGTATCACTATACCGCTTGAAAGCCCGGAAGACAACCGTCCCAGAGCCGCCGCACACAGCCATATCGGAGCCTCCACGCGCCCTCACGCGCCGCCCAAAGTTTCGGCAATTCCGCCACTGCCCTTCCGCCACCAGCTGCCACGGTGGTCCGATCACTTCTCCATGGCCACCAATCGATAGCTTTCATCTCGGTGATTCCAGAACAGGCATCAGATCCTCCATACGACGCTGCACGCACCGCCACGCGCCCCCAGAAGGTCCGCGCGTCAGATCCACGCGCCAGCAAAAGCCTCCTCCGTTCGCGCGTGTACACACGCGCCATCGCACCCACGTGCCACGCCATTCTTGCCACGTCAGCCCTAATTGCCACGTCATCATACCCACGCCAGCCCTAATTGCCACGTCATCATACCCACGCCAGCCCTACGTGCCACGTCATCAGTGCCACGTCAGCATGTGTGCCACGTCAGCATGTGTGCCACGTCAGCATGTGTGCCATGTCAGCCTGTGTGCCACGTCAGCAGTATCGAGTCAGACCTTGCCACGTCATTAGTGCAACGTCAGCGTTGACTTTTCAATCGTTGACCGTTGACTTTGACTTTGACCACTGAAAAAGTTGACCAGGTGTTTCCTACTCAATTTTTCGTCCTGATTTCAAATTTGTGGTCTATTTTTGCTTTTGGCATCTCTATATGGCAGAAAACAAGACTCTTCTTCAAATTTAGGCGTTTGTTTTATGCGGTTCTAGTTGGTTTATGCTTGTTCACTTCGGTTTTATAGCCTGTTCTTTGGCACAATTCAATCCGGTTCATTCTTCTTGCGGATGGCACTCTCGGGTCAGACCAATCTTTCCTTAGGTCCATGGGTTTTCGGGCCAAAGAAGCCCCTTTCAACCAGCCCACTTATGCCTTGTCAAATGCCGCCATCACCGGTCACTGAATAGCCTCTTCAACCGGCCATTTTTTTCTCCTTACTTAGCTCAGCCGGATAGGCGAGACGGTCTACTAGTTAGATGGGCCAGACTTTAGTTCAGCCGACAAGGCGAGACGGTCCAAGGGTTTCAGGCATGATTAGCCTCTTCAACCGGCCCTGCTTATCTCAGACGACCAGGCGAGACGGTCTACTAGTCAGACTTTAGTTCAGCCGACAAGGCGAGACGGTCCAAGGGTTTCAGACATGATTAGCCTCTTCAATCGGGCCTACTTATCTCAGCCGACTAGGCGAGACGGTCCAAGGGTTTCAGACATGATTAGCCTCTTCAACCGGCCCTACTTATCTCAGCCGACCAGGCGAGACGATCTACTAGCTAGAATTTTTGGGTCAGACTTTAGCTCAGCCGATCAGGCGAGACAGTCCAAGGGTTACGGGCCAAACAAGCCCCTTTTAACTGAACCTACTTTTCTCAGCCGACCAGACAGAATCCACGGGTCTCTAACAACTTTTATGGCGTTACTTCGGCAATTGTTTCGGCACATGCAGCTTTTTCGGCGAATTCATTTTTCTCTCCCTTTTCGTTTATCCAAACTCAAGTTTACACATTGAGTTTGAGGGGGGATGTTAAGAATATTATATTAATGTTATTTACTTGGTATTTACTTCCTTAGATATTATTAGTCTATTAGGTTTACCTTTCCTTAGTCTACTAGGTTTACCTTTCCTTAGCCTACTAGGTTTACCTTTCCTTAGTCTATTAGGTTACTAGCCTCTCTATAAATAGAGGTCTCTGTATTCATTATTTAATAAGAGTCAATACAATGTAGTCCATTGTGTGCTTTCGCTCTCTCTCTCTTCTTTCTCTTTCTTCCGCTTCTAATATATTATCCAATATATTTAACACAGGTAATTAGCCATGGCTGCTATCAAGCTTGATTTGCCTGTACCAGGAGGGCCATACAATAGATACCCACGTTTCCCTACCTTTCCCACTCTCCTATAAAATTTCCTTCTCTTCACAAATCTGTCCAAGTCATCCATCAGCTCACTTTTTTGCTTTGGATCCATTGCTAGTGTGTTAAAAGTGGATGGGTGTTCAAGATCAATGTGTATCCATGTGACGTAGTGTCTCCCTTGTGAATAGAGTCTCACCACCTTATTTTCTTCCCGTTTGGATTTTGATATTTCTACTACATGTGGCAGATAAGTATTGAGTACCTTTTCCTTGTATTTCTTGGGAAAACTTAGCAGAATTGATCTACTTTCAGTCGTTTCTGTTGCGTGGGAACCTCTTTCAGAATCATAATATGATTTCTTCTTTTCATTAAAAACGAATTTCCATGTGAAATGTATTCCCTCGAATATATCGATAATCTTTTCTCCTTTGTTGATGGTGATGGAGAGGTTCTTCTCACGTGGAGTCCTGGAAATCTTAAGTTGTCCGATTGAAGAGGTAATTCTTGTGCTTAAATAATCTTCAGAATCCTGAAAAATTTCATTGATGTAAAGCCCAGTATATTCATCAATGATGATGGTCATTTGAGATGACAGATTTCCAAAAAGGTCTTCAAGCCTCGATAAGAAATTCTCTTGGAGTCGTTGCGGTATGAGTTGGCTGGCTATGGTTTTGACCTCATTGATCATTGTCCGGACCAGCATCGTGGATGCGGCGAAGGAGGTATATGTTGATAGAACTGATGATGTTGAAGGCATCCTTGTTTGAGAAAACATGCTTATGGGAAAGATTTGTAGGAAAACTGATGGTTCTGGAATTAAGGAAGCTTGGAGAGTACTTACAACTCTGGGCAAGGGGCTTTTTATACTAGAAAAATAGGGAATGTACTTGAAGCTTGAATTTTCCGGAGCAATTCTCACGAAGAAAAGTAAAATACTTGAGATATTTATATAATTTTTACTGGAATTTTCTCATATTTTATGAAAATGACCGTTACATGGCAGTTTATAGTTTAATAGCTTACCTGATTAGTGCTATATAGATTATCACATGGTAGTCTGTATTTTAAAAGCTGACATGATAAATGTCAAATAATTGTTACGTCAACTTACTAGACTTATTTAGTATTATAGCAAACACTCCAGAGAAAAAAGCTACTTGACCTTTGAGATTGGTGAAGCATATTTTAGCTTGTTTGGTACCTTATAAGCAACACTCAAAAAGAAAAAATAAATAAATAAAAAGGTACATGACCTTTGAGACCAGTGAAACATATTTTAGGTTTCAGTCCCTCCGAACAGGTAAAATAAATAAATAAAAGGAAAAAGTTAGCTTTAATTACCTAATTACCTTTGAGTAGCTCTGAAAGGGGATCGGCTTGGTTATTCATTTAAATTATGGACGTTTTAATACGGTGCATCCCACCGAAAGACACTAGTGGCGGGTGAAATGTTGTCGTCTAGGACAAAAGAAAAATAATTTGTTTTCCCTAGTCTTCTATTGACTGCTAACATCACCCAAGACAAAATTAAGGTCAGTAGTACCATGCATGACACAAATACATAGAATACCCCTTGTAAATTAACAAAAATGTTGGACAAAATGGAGTTGGCTGAGGAAATGCTTCTGAAGAAACATGACAAAGAGAAACGTGTAACTCTGATTTCACAATAACTTTGTGTATTTAGAAGCTAAATCTCAATTTTTTTTTTTTTTTTGACATGTCCGCACAAGAGGGGGGGTGGAGACTCAAACTAGTGACTTCCGCTTCATAAAGCGTGATCTTCAGCTGATTGAGCTACCCTTTAGGGACCTAAATCCTAATTTATGCCTAAGAAGCTTAGATTGATAGGAGATTGTGAATTTAATTATTTAATTAATGCTTTAATGCTCATTCTCAATAAATAAGGCTTTAACATGTAAAATATTTAATTGAAATAAAAGATAAATTATAGAGTTAAAGTTTGAATTCAAGATTTTTGCTCTGATATCATACTAAATCAACAGTTATCTAAAAAAAAACTTAAACCAGAAATAATGAATTTAATTATTTAATTAAGAATAATATTACCATTCACACCCAGGTCACACGAGCTGACTAATCCCTTCAAACACGTCATGTCAGCCGATGATGCGATAATTAGATATTGAAGAGTAGCATCACTCTTTAATTAATTATTTTTTATGGCTTCTGTTCATTTGCTACAAATTAACATTCTTTCCATGTTCAACCTGCCTACTATTACATGTTATGATTGCACTGCAACTATTCTCAAAACCCAGTTTGCAAGAAACATCAATACAGATGGAGATCATTAATTGAATATTATACATCTGTAGACCCATTAATTAATGATGCATTATCTTTGCGAAGCTATGCTTCTGTTCAGGACTGAGAAGCTATGCTTCCATTTTTCTGAGTTTCATGAGCTCCCTAGCCTCCCTTTCTACCCTTTTGCAGGGTTCATCAGCCATCCGGACTCGAATAATTCTAGAATTGGATCCTTTTTGCTTTTATCTGCATTTTCCTCTCCTTTCCCAGCTTCTTCCTTGCCCACTTTGGTTTCCTCACTACTCTCCTTCATCTTTTCAACTTCTTGATCTTCTTCCTCCCTTGATTCCTTTTCCATGTTTTTTTCCTCTGTCCCCTTCTCTTGTTCCTCCTCGTATGTGCCTGAATCAACTGTCATGCTGTCTGTCCCAGGCTCAGCTTGTGGCGTTTCTGCAGCCTGGCCGTGTGCTTCATCAACCATAATATCCTTTTCCCTTGCACTTCCTGATTCCCAGTGAGTCAATGTAGTGATCATAAAAAAGACAACTTGGTGGACAATCTCAGGAGCTTTGTCCAAAGCATCATCAAACTTTGCTGGGAAAGTTTCTATGATCTGGACAAGGTTGTCAATCCTGTTGAATACATAGGTTGATGGGGGAAACATTTTCTCCACAACGTTTTCAACGGCTAGGATGCAATCATCGGCAAAGGAGAGGATTGCTAGCCATTGATATTGCATCACACGCGCTAGTGGACTGGCCAATTTGGCTACCCTTCTTGTCGTTGAACCTATTGGGCCATTAAAAGATTGAGCTTTTTCGGAAGCACTATGAGCAATCGCCAGTGTTGAAGCTCCACATGTGTGCAATGGACGATGCCTGGAACTCATTCTTGCTGTTTCTCTTGGTTCCTTAGCAATTCAAGTCAAATGTGAGGAGAAGATTGCAAATATTTTCATGGCAAATGTGAATATTTATAATTACTAGGGGCTTAACATAGACAAACATAATAACTAATCATTTAATAGAAAATTAATTTATAGGTTCAATATAAATTAATAAATCCAAATAAGATCCAACGAGTGCCCTCTACATCATTTTCTGACTGCATTCCCATATCCTCCTGTATTTACCTGGCCTGTTCATTTTGCTTGACAATAATACTTAATTTCTAATAATTAACATTTGCAAGGCAATGCTAATCATCTAATCATGGACATGCTGCTTCTTTTTTCAGAAAATAAAGACATACTCTCTTCTTTTCTTTTTTTTTTTTCTTTTTTTTTTTCGTTTTTTAATGAAGAAATATTTATTTAATAAAAATAAAACCATGTTTGGTCGCTGAGGGAAAAAGAAAGAGAAATAATAAAAATCAGATCATTGACGAACAAAGTGAGTTTCATCCTAAAAAAATAAAAGAGAATCGAACTGAGAAAATCACGGATTTAAAAAATGAAAACCCATCTCAAATAAAACACAATCGAGTATAGAATTTATTGAAGAAGATCCAAACTTTAATTTCAAAGAAATTCAATTAATGAAAAAAATATTAAAACACAATAAAATCATTAAAAAAAAAAAAGATTACTTAATCCTATTGCAATATATTAATAATAATAATAATAATAATAATTAATTGCTTTTGGCAATTATCACCCTATTTTCTAAGGGTGAAAAATCATACCTTTGAAGAATCCACACAATATTCCTCTACCCAGCAAAAACTGATAAAAAGAATTTCCTCGTATGTCAAAAAGATAATAAAAAAGTTCCATTTAAAGGTGGGAAACAGCTAACGGTATCGGTGCCAAATGAAGTGGCTGGTATAGACTTTTTAGCGGGAGAATCTCGTTTACGGTTGTGGAGCTTTGTTGATTGCGTGGGTAATGATTTGATGGTGGCAATACGCATTGGTGACTGGTCTCTCGGCTCCACGCCTTGTAAGAGTTCGACACGTACGTGTTATTCCGAATTCAGTGTGTGGCTTAACAACCGAACGTTGCGTTTTGCTCCTCCTCCCTTCCAGTATTACTATTACAAAAACAGAACATTTTAACAATTTCAGATATTCAATATATTAAAGATTCTTATATAAAATATAGAAAGAAAAAAAAAAAAATTATTATTATTTTAATAACTTTTTACATATTTATATAATGTTCGCATGTACTGTCCATAAATCCATTGATGTTGATAGGACAAACACATGTGTTTGATAGGACAAACAGATGAATTGTACAATTCATCTTAATTTTATCCCAATAAAAGGTTTACTTTAATACCATTCAAAAATGTGATTTTCAATATCGACCGCCTCATCGTCGTTGTTGTCGATGCATACATTTTTGCTATAAATTTAATATGTAGCAAATGATTTCGACAGTCTAATCTTTTTTGTTAAAGAATCATTTTGAATCAATTTTTTATTTAAGTTTCGTTCATTTCGACGTAAAATGTTTTTATTTTTTACAATGTTATTACCGTATTGAAGTGTTTGTTGGGATCTCCTGCCCCTCCTTATAGTTTATTTTCCATTAATATTATAGTTATCTTGCTTTAAAAAAAAAAAAAAAAAAAATGGAAATGGTAACGGACTATACCCTCCCATACCCAAGTCTCACCCTGTAAAGAATAATTAATAATGGAATTCGATTCTCTGACGGTGGCTTTTGCACCACAACTCAGAAAAGTTGTAAACGAGTGGTAGTCTTATCACAAGTGATTTTCCAGCTTCATATCAATTTGCACACGGCCTAGTGCTTGCTTGGTCTTCGTAAGAAGAGATGGTTTTCTCCTTTCCATATGCTCGAACAATGCAGAAATCCGAAACTTCGCTTGGTATGTCTCATCAGTTTTCACGTTTCATGTCCTCCTTGTGATTTAAGTTAAACCCTTCGTTTAAGTAGTTTATATACTTTGCTTCTTGCATTTGGCTTTGCATTCCTGCTTTTCTTGCAGCTTATGTCTTCATTGTTATCTTATGATCTTGCTTTCTGGTTTTTGAGTGTCATCTTTTTCTTCTAAGGTTTGAGAAATTGTGCTGCTTATAATGGATTATGGCCTAGGTCTGTTTCTTTCTCTCCTGTTCAATTTTTTTTTTTTCCTTTCTTAAGAATCATTGCAAATTGTTTGTGATTAATGATCTCCCTTTGGTAACAGAGGTACCTTTTTTGGGGGATGCATACTGTTGACTATAGCTCAGAAATTAAACCATTCTTTCTTTTTGTTGAGCTGCAGCCTCACCCCTTAGCTATACTTATGTAATTTATGTATGTATGTATGTATGTTTGAGTGGGTGCATGTTTTGGATAGCTAACAATTCCATTTATTGCTTGACTTCATCATCAGTACATTGACACATGCTATATATTTGATTGGTAAAGGAATACCTGGAGATGGAAGATGTTTGTTCCGGTCTATCGTTCATGGAGCCTGCCTGAGAAAAGGGAAGCCATCTCCAAGTGAGAGCCACCAGAAAGAACTTGCAGACGAGCTCAGAGCTAAAGTACAACATAAACTTATGTTTACTCATTTCACAAGGAGAGTGATGCTTTGTAATTAGCATGTTTCACCTTTTCACTCTTTCCCATTCACATAAATACATATTGGAAACTTTGCTTGACTCCTACCAATTACTCAACATCATTTCTCAGACTAATTGCAGACCAGCTTGTTCAGTTTTCGAATAGAGTAGATTTTTTTTTTTTTTTTCATATAACTTTTCGAAATCTACCCAATCAAATTGTTTCATGACTTTATCCTTTCGTTTTGGTCAACTATTTCAGTCCATTCTGGTCATCCTTTCTTACAAAGCAAACATTAAATGGTTTGGGCAGGTGGTAGATGAATTCATCAAGAGGCGAGCTGACACTGAATGGTAAATTTTCTTGAGAATACTCGGTGAGACTGTGGCTTCATTTTGGATCATTTGTTGTGGTTGTTGAAGAGGACTGCCCTGTTTATACCATTCCATTTAAAATCAAATTTAACACGAACATAATAAATAATACGAAATTAATGGATTAGGGTTAAGAAGTTTAACCCGTTTAATTAAATAATTGGTCGAATTAAAGTTGATCTATATAATATTATACCCGTTTCCACAAGCGAAACAGAATTCACAAATCCTAATGAGTTGCTGCCTGGAAGAGTTGCAATTGAAATGATCTTTAATACTCATTTAAGCAAAGTTTTCAAGTCTTGATTCACTGGCAGGTTTCTTGAAGGTGATTTTGACACGTATGTTGTACAGATGCGACAGCCCCACATATGGGGAGGAGAGCCTGAGTTGCTGATGGCCTCCCATGTTCTACAGTAAGCTCGCTCTTTCTCTCCATTGAGCCCTGTAGAAAATGATCTCAAACAGATTGCCCTGCATAACTGTGTTTATGGGCCTTTGGCATTATATTAATTATCATGATTCATCGCACAATTTTCCATTTAGGATGCCAATCACTGTGTACATGAAGGACAAGAATTCTGGAAGCCTGAAAATTATAGCTGAATATGGTCAAGAATATGGTCAAGATGACCCCGTCCGTGTCCTTTATCATGGTTATGGACACTATGACGCATTGCGCAGCCAAAGTCTTGGTGCAGAATCCAAGCTGTGAGATCTCTTGCTTTCCTGCTCATTTATGTTTTTCAACTCAACTGCATGCATCAGTAATGCTTACATGAATCCATTTATGCTGGAGGTCCCGATAGGATCTATTTGCCCTAGAGACAAGTGGGCACCATTAGGGCCCTCTCTCATTAAGGAATTGAGCAGGCTTCAATTCAGTCAACGAATTGCAGCCAATTCCGATCCATGTGTTACATGGACTTTTATGATTTAGATTTTAATGCAACAATTTTTGAGTACGAACTGAAAAATATTGATGAAATAGTACTGATGCCTTATGAGTTTTCCTTGTGGGTTATTGGCAGATACAAAAAAAAGATGAAGGGATACTTGCAGTAGACTAGAGCCAACTTTGGAATCTTGGAGTGTACCCATGTGGTTTCTGCGACATTATAGAAATGAAAGGATTTGAAATCACCTCCAATGATATTCGTAACTTTGTTATGAAATTAATTACAACTAGCACATAACTCGCGCTATGCACTGAATTTTTCATTATAATTTAATTTCAAAAACTTAAATGCATCCCGTCTTACTTTTCATTATAAGTTAAAATACGTGTGTGCAAAAATCTATCATCTCTCTTTTAATGAAAATAAATATTAAATGGTATACACCGGTATATTACTGAACATGTACTTTTTCTTTTTAAAGTGCACCAAACATGTACTTAATGAAAATTGTATATATATATATATATAGCAAGAAGAAAACTTGAATTCTGATTATCAAAAGATTAATAGAAAATTAGTAGGAAACTCTGATATTGTTGATGTGATGCTTATTATATTTCAATACAAATAAAACCCATAAAGTTCTAATCATTTCAGAAAAATACTGAGTAAAATAAACAAAATCTTCTCTCTTTTTAATACAAAATAAAACACATATTTCACTCAATATTTAATGCAATCAAATAAAACTCTTCAACACTTTCAAAAAATGCTAGAAAATTCGAGTAAATCACAAAAACGAAAAAAAAAATCCAATAAAATATTCAAATGAATTAAAACATAAAACCTTATTGGTGTGATACCTATTATATTTTAATACAAATAAACTTTTTAGAGAAACAAACATAAAAATTATCAATCTACTGTCGTGAAAAATTTATACATAGATACACAAAGATAAATCCAATTAACATATTTTCAATTAAATAGAAACCCTAGACGGAATCATTGAATCAAATACAATGTAAAAATAAACAAAATCTTTTTATTTTATAAGTACCTAATAAAACAAAATATTGCACTTATTATTTAACACGATCAGATAAATCCTCTCAGGTTTAATGTTTAATTATCTCTTTAGTGTTTTGAAAGAGTTTCTATTCTTTTTTTTTTTTTGGTTTTTTTTGCACAAAATTCAAATAAACACACTATAATCTTCCATCAGCCCACTAAAAATTCAAACAATTTATTATCTTAATTTAGAAGTTGCAATTTTCATCAAAGAACAAACTAAAAAATAAAAAATAAACAACCTTCAAATATAGTTAATACTCAATTACAATTATTTGGAGAGGATTGTGTTATTCTAATTAAGTACGATTGGGAGATCTTTATTTTGTAGGCCTTATTATTTTGTAAATAATATATTATTAATCAAATTATTTTTCAAGGCTTATTGTTTAGAAAAAAAAAATTCTTATTTTATAATTTATCTATTATTACATGCACAAAGTATATGTAGAAAAAATATTCGTCTTCTCTAACCTTTTCTAAATTTGAATTAAAAATATTAAAGTGACTAAAAGTATTAATACATAATTTCCTTATTTGATTTGGACATTAATAATACTTAATATTGTGCATTAAATGTTTGAATTTAATGAAATTACATATAAGGAAAAATTATTGAAATATAATTAAATGTCTTTAATTGAGCTACTTTAATGACTGGTTCACTATTAGAAACCGGTTCACTCTTAAAAAAACCGGTTTATCCTTTAAAAAAAAAAAAGATTCACGACATATGTCGCAATATTAAGGCACTTTTGACAGTAATTCGGCTATATATATATATATATATATATATATATATATGTGATTTGCCATTTCCTGGTGAGGATTATGAATTTGTCACGGCCACTAATACGTTCCAGTTTCCTTTAATTTGGTAAAAAACTTGTAATTTTATAGACTTGGAGGGTCTACAAGTCAAAGAATGGCCTAAATACTATGATTGTCAAGATATGCTGATCCTTTAGAAGTATAAGAAAAATGTAGTTCAGAAGTATTAAGAACAAGAAAAATGTTATAAACCGTATTTTTATTTTACAACTAATACATAATATTATTGTGATAATCTCAACAAACCTTTGATTTTTAACTAGGAATAAAGCAAAAGTTAATTGTTACTGTCACGTCACATTATAGGATAATTGTTATAAGATAAAAATGTGATTCCTAGCTTTACTTTAAGAAAAATGTTAAGACTTACAATTGTTTTACAATGTAGCATTACGAATGTCAGCTTAAAAAAAAATTGCCACCAGATTGAGTGATCTGACAACCCCTTGTGGTGGTTGAAAGTGGCAAGCGCAAACAAGGACGGGGAGGCCGGGGGAGGGTGCAAACTAACTTTTTTCTGCTCTGTCAGGGAGAGGTTGTAAATGAAACATTACTCAGAGTATACATAATACACGTGATAAAATAGCACCACCAGATCATGATAAGAACCAACAAGAATTCTTGGTTCTCGATCAACTGCATTTTCATCGGATAAGTTCGAGGGAGTCCGGCTAAGCTGTATGCTTTGGAAAAATGTTAATCAACAATGATTTCTTTACTCCTTCTGCACTCATCTTATACACGTTGTAAAGTAAGAGTTCAACAACTACTGAGACTCGTATTCCTACATGACAACAAGATTAGATACTTGATAAACCAGACTCCCATGACCACACTGCTACTTGACCCCTACATAGACACTAATATAAGGATTACAACCCAACTGAATAAAATCACAACAAAATAACTAAGATGTGTACGTGAAAAGTAATATTAAACACTCGACTTTCATTCCATGTCAACCCAGTAAGATAAAATTAGGATGAAAGTTGAATATATAGCATTACTCGTATAGAAATGAGTAACATATTAGAAAGAGAAAATGGAAAATAAAGTCTGTAGGAAGGTGAGAACAAGTATAAAAATTGCGGCTATGAAGGAAGAGATGGACCATGGATTACTGAAATAGTCACGCATCAAGGTTGCTCTCCATCTAGGCCATCGTGATCTATAATACCTGTTAACATCACGAGCTATCTGACCATAGTAGAATTCGGAGATGAGAGTGTCGTTGTACAACCCGTTGAAGAGATTGGATACGTCTTCTGTACTCATAGCATGCACAACAATCTTTTCATCACAAAGCAGGTCAGCATCCTTGCTGGAATTGATGAGGCAATCCAGGAGTACTGCATAAGACGTGAACTGATTCCCGCAATGGCGGTCACATTGCTCATACGCTATAAGATTTCGGAACAAAGATTCTGAGTTTCCTCGGACTTTTATGGGAGGGATTTCAAACACCCCTTTGTTGAACTTGATGTTCAAAACATCATCAGGATTTCCCTTCTTGAATATGACTCCAGCCTGTAAGAGATCTGTCACCGGAGGAAAGAGTTCCAAATTTATGTTTTTAGGTCTTCCCTGACCGGACGTGGAAAGTAAGCAGCTGTGCAGTAAGTCAAGTATATGCTTAACTTCACGGCCATTTGCTCTGTATTCAGCCGGCACTGTCATCAACATCATACTTTCAAAGAATTTGAGAACAAGCTTAACTAGAAAATGGGGCTCTTGTTCGATGACCGCTACGGTTAGCTCAAACAGGCGCTGGAGAATAAACCAAGGAATTTGGTTTTCCAACAAAATCAAGTCATGATACAAATTTTCATACATCCAGGACGTGTTAAATATAGGGTCATCACAGTGTGGTTCTACAATGAATGCCTCTTTTCGAAAAAGCTCGATTAGAAAGCAACCATCAACTACCAGCATTTCTATGAATTTTTCGTCATTTAGACTAAATGGATCTGCATAATGATCACGTGCACGCTTCTGCAACGTTCTAATGCTTTCAACAATGTGCTCCAAAGTTTTCTCTGGAGTCAGCGGAAACCGTTTAAAGAGGGATCCTAGATACCACATTTTTATCTCATTCATGGGCACTAATCTTTTAGTGCCACGGTGATAAGGGCCAATGGAGACTATGTTAGGATCATAAACATTCTCATTACGCCGGCGAAGTTTCTGAGGAACTCTGAAAATGCTACTCTCTTGTAAGGATGGTGAATCATACAACAACTTTTTAGTGATGGAAGATGCTAAACTTTTATCTAAGTTTGACATTTCAATTGAAATATCTGCAATTTCATTTGTCTCTGCCATCCCATCAAGCAACTTTCCAAACCCACCAGTCTGTGATTGAAATAAGTAATGATTTAACAAAGAGTTTACAGGAGAGAAGAATACAAAGAAATATATGTGGACACAACTCATGCTATTGTTTAGTAATCGGGTTATTGCATCCCAACTTCTCAAAGGAAAGAGTATGAAAAAAAAAAAAAAAAAAAAAAAAACCCATATATCCCTAGTAAGTGAAAACTGGTGATATTTGTACACCAGTTCAACTAAATTCTGCAGGCACTGGAAAGTATAAATTACTAAAAATTACTAAGGCTCCATTTGTTTCAACTTAAAAATGTTTTCTATTGGAAAATATATTCAATAGCTTAGACTAAAACAGATCATAACCAGATAGATAAAAGAAGTTGAATAATAGATGTTATGAAAGCCTACCTCGGCTGTGTAGCAGCTTAAAGAATGATCACTATGCAGCAAGAACAAATCATCAACAGCAGATGCAATATATGTTTATGGGCCCTGGCAGTCATCAAATTAAGCTCTCAAGGATAAAGCTAGTGATGGAAACCCACACGGTTAAGTTTTCATCACGGCCGAGGGAATTGTTTGAGCGCAAGAATTCCCCACTTCGGGTAAGAGAACATCACAAAACTCCCTCTCTCATCTTACCCTTGTCTCTAACGGCTGCGTACATCAAGCAATTATGTATATTTCATAATATTTCGCCCATGTCCTCTCCTGTCTTATTATAAACATTATGTTGAATGTTAGGTGAAGGTAGACTCTAACAGCTAACACAATTTTGACTCACGCATATGACATTTAATAGAATTCATTACTTGTCGGCTAAAGTTACCACGTAGCCTGACAATGAAATTTAACCTAATCAACTATGAAAACAACAGATCGAAAAACGTTAGGTAAACTAGTGGTCAGAACTCAGACCAATCTCCTTAGTCGAGTGGCTAATCCTCTACAGAAACTTGTGGGCATGTGATGTAGTGGGTTGGGGTTAAGATTTTGGGCTCGGATAGAATTGGAGTTATTATGGACGCCTCATTGCACGATATATGAATCTCATATGTACCATCCTAGCAGGGAACCAATATCCAGGGACGACCAGCTTCTCTTACCTCTCAATTCGCAAATACTCCATACAAACAAATCCAAAGGGATAACTATCCCTCTTCTATAGCCTGATATATTTATGAATATAGTTGTTCATTGTGTAATTCACAAAGTAGACTAATAACAATATTGCGAGGAATTGGAATCCCTACAATTGAGTTTGTTTGTATAGCACGTGATTTGAGCAACCCCGCGCAGAGCCTACCTACTCTGGGCAACCAAGACTGTAAGGAATCATCAAACATTTCTGGCAACCAATTGGGGGAATCTTCGTCATGCTTTGCCTAAATTTGTATTGTGATTGGGCTCAGATAGAACAGGGAGCCAGCTTCTCCAGCCTCATGCATGATTTGTGAATGCTGGTGAAACAGAGTTATGGTACTCTGTAATTCTCAAGGGATCAAGATAAACTAGATCTCAATATACATATACATATACATACATTCATACATACATACATTGGTGAGAGAAGTATTATATGAAAGAAACAAGACTATTAACCATCTCTCCATACTTCCCGCAAAAGTTGATACCTGACAACCTTTCGACCACTGCCTTTCTTCAGCATCAAGTTGGGTCTCGCTGAAGTAGGAGAAACCCGGAAGTTGTCTATGACAATGGAAGTTATAGGTGAATCCAACTCATCAAGCTCATCGTCACTGGTGTATGCTTTTCGAAGCACTGACGACCCGCTCATCATAGATTGACTTCCAACCTCTCCTATGATGCCTGTTAGTGAAGCTGCTGGAGGTGGTTGATAAACTGTTGGAGCAGCAGTGCATGGAAAGCTTGTGATAGTATCTTCCTCAACCTCAAGAAGGTCCTAAATCAATATAAAACCAAGCAGAAGGGAATCAAGGCTAACATAGTGAGTTCTATGCAAAATGTTGTTAGTTAGATTCTGTAGCAACCAATCACATAAAAATGAAACCTATGTAATCTTAGCAGGAATGAAGGAGAAAAACTAAGAAGGGAGGCAAAAATTTGCAGTGAATAAGAGGTTCTAGAGGATGTACTAACCTCAGAATCCAGGGCCTCAAAAATAGCCCCTGGAATTGGATCTGGGCAAAACTCATCGGGGACAAAATTGTTAAGAACCCTCTTGATCAATGATGCACCAAATTTGGGGCATACCTAAAATATATTAAAATTAAACAGTGAATAGGGTAATTGATCCCAAAGAAAAGTGAAGCAAAAGAACAGGGAGAATGAAAATCAACTGAAAGCGTTAAAGTTACAGGATTTGACCTCTTTTCTTGTGGACCTATCCCCAAGCATTTCAAAAGGAAGCATCATGAGATCACTCAATGCATTAAGGAGATGGAAAGCCTTGAAGGATGTCTCACATTCCAGTTTCTTGTCACCATCAAGTTTATTCTCATCTTCACAAGCATCGCTATCATCAATGCCAAATAAATCTGTAAGCCATCTTGACCAGTTCCCTATCTGAAAGCACAAATAAAAGAGAGCAATAAACTTTAATCAAGAGTACGCAGAATCACTGATTCCTTCATAATAATAGAACTTGAGGCCATCTTTTGCTCACATTCTTTTGGAAGACCAATATTAAGTCAATTTTTGCATTACCATCAATGATAAGGCGGCAAAAGTATTATCAAAGTGGATTCATCTTGCATAACATGGTAACAGGTTCACGAAAAGGGTATAAAGCACCCAAATGTTATAATAATCAAAACATTTTTCTATTTTTCTCAGGGCCCATAAAATCATCCAAAAGGACTGAAGCAGATAAAAACAGTTAACTTCTCGGAAATAAGAATGAGAAAGGAGAGAAAATGGCTGCAAAATGATGATATCAAAGTATCCCACTGAAAAAATTACTCACAGCATTTTTTAGCTGCACACCAGACCCAAAGCTTGATTTCCCAGCAGGAATGGGAAGAACCTTAGAATCACTAATGGGATCAGAAACAGGATCTGTCGGCATCTCTTCAGCTGATTCACGAAGAATAGCATTGAACATTGCCACATCTAGTCTGCATACCAACTGCTCCATTACCTAGAAACACAATAGAATAGCACATATTTTCTGTAAGATTGCATTTCCAAAATAGTTAAAATTATCCCAAAATTCACAGAAGACAAAAACATGTTCCGAAGAAGTTAATAAATTTCCTTCTTTTTTTTTGGTTTGATAGGGGGGTATTATAAGAACCCTAGCCCTGAGAATACTAAATGGATGAGGGACGATGTGGCTGTTGTAATTAGTGCTCAAGGAGTTTTGAATTCCCAATCTCTTTTGTTTTTCAGCACTTACCCCATGCCACTAGGCCCAGCAGCCCAATGTTAAGGCACATGATCTACACATGCTCAAGTAATAATGGGATAGTAACTGGTCCAATACATTAGAATGTGTATGTTATCAGGAAAAAAAAACATATATAAGTTGATTATGTGGCTAGAGCAGGCATTGGTTCCAAATATCCTGCACATGCATGTAACTTACATTCCTTTTATCATTAAACTTCATTATGCAACATCCCAGCCTGGTGGAGCAAACTATAGCCAAATTGTTATTTTGGATGGCCAGGAAGTGCAAAAGAACTCGATTGATGAGATGTTTGGGACAAAATTAATGCCATTAGACTATAGTGTCGGTAACATTCAGACCACAAATTGCATTTGCACCACTTTAGAATAGAGCATCCATAGTAATAAGCAATGCTATAATACAAACAAAGATGCAGTGATAGAGATTACCATGAACATACCCTCCAATTGATTAATTTTAATGTTCATGTATCTAGTCAAGAATAAATCATCCACCAGAATGGATTCATCAACTTCAGGTTTCTAAGGAAATGTACGTCCCCACAGTTTAACTATCACATGATCATACACATTCACAACTTGGCTTTTCCATTTCGATTCACAAACTAAAAGTGTACCATTTAAGAATCTCATTTTTGTAAGACATATTTGAGGAATTTTCAATACATTAACATACCAATTTTGCCAGCAAAGGCAAGCAGCCACACTCATGCCCTCCAGCTCGAAGAGGACAAAGCCTTTCACAAGCATCCTTGAAAGCTTTTTTCCAAAGATCTATGGAGAAGTTCCCTTGCTCCTGATCACCTAAACCATATCTCCTTCCATGGGTTTTCCTTGAGCCTGAGCTCTTAGCAGCAGCAGGCTGCATATGTGGAGTCAGAGTCTGGATACACCAAAACAGCAAATGAAATGTTATCAAAAATTTCTATGTGAGAGAACTTAGCAGAAGCAACAGCAGAAAGAAAGAGAGAGAATTTGACCTGCCACCACACAGACTCAATGATTCGGTTGAAAATCCAAGCCTCAATATTTTCCAATGCAACTATATATGTTTGTGGGTCCTCCCAGTCATCAAAATATTGCACTGTATTATTTTTCTGTTCCCCATGAAGAGATGACTCGTGCCACTTCAGGGAAGAAATCTCACCCAACCCATTCCCACCACCACTACTATCAATGTTTGGTCCAGCAGATAGTTGCAATTTCTCAACAGCTTGGCTGATGATTGCCCTCAACAAAATTGAGTTTGACAACCAGAAAGTCAACCTGTTTAACAAAGGCAAAAAATTTAACTACAAATCCAAACAAAAGTAGGATTTTTCCTGGAAGATGAAGATTTCCCTGAAGGTTTCTATGTTGAATTAGAAAGCCTGGCATGAGTGATATGCATCACTAAAAAGACAGTTAATTGTCTTTAGCTTCAGCTACCTGGGCTTCCTTTTTTTTTTTTTTTTTTTTTTTTTTTTTTTTTATGATAAGTAAATCAATTTCATTAAATGGGCAGATGGGCACAACCCTGGTACACGGAGAGAATACACGAGAAACCCCAATCATAAGAAAAAGACGAACACAAGATACCTTGACAATTTGCAAAACAAGATCGATCTTCTCTGTGATAGAAATATCAGCGTTTAAAATCTGCCAACCTCGTAATGCACCATCATTTGCAAATGCTTTAAAAATTCTGAAAAAGTGAGTTTGTACATACCTCGGAACATCATTTCCACATGCTTTAGCAACCAAAACTAATCCTGAAACAGCAGTTCTAGCAGCACTTGCCCTATTAGCCGGGGACCTCGCTTTACAAGCATGAAGATAGAACCTAGAAAGACGCCGAGCCGGAGCATGGACCTTGTTGGCAGAACTCCCATGTTCAGCAACCACTGAATAAAGGGCAGCCTCGACAGCAGCAGCTTCCCGCAACTCTTCCTCAAGCATTTCAATTTTAGATTCTAATTCGACTTTGCCATCAGAAAAGCCATTTATTGTTGCTTTACTTTCAGTAACAACTGAATAAAGGGCAACCTCGACAGCAGCAGCTTTCTGCAACTTTTCCTCAAGCATTTCAATTTTAGATTCTAATTCGACTTTCCCATCGTATAAGCCATTTATTGTTGCTTTACTTTCAGTAGTTGAATGACTCAGGGCACTACCTGCTTCTGGAACATTAATATTGTTTCCCTGTCCCATGAGCTGACTGGTGCTTAACATCTCACTGCTATTGGCAGAGTTGAAAGGGAACTGAACAGACTTCACATGATTTAGTTTATTAGTTTTAGAAACACTTTCCTGAAGTCCAAGTGAATTCCTGCTGAATGAAAGAGTATCATTCCTTAATTTGACTTGCTTACAGGCAGCATCCTCAGATAAGTTGCCAACTAGTTTGTCTTCTTCTACATGATGTTTTGTCACCTCTAAGGTCTGTTCTTCCTGTCCATTTTGTTGCAGCTCCTTTTTCTCTTTGTTTTCCAAAATGCCAACATTAGCACTTTCTGTGTTATCATTTACTGATGTTGATTTGTTCTGCAATTTAATGACAAATGGCTGTTCAAGTACCTAAAACTACACAACTAAATCTGCTAGGACAAAATATAGACAAACAATCAGATTGGTTCCATTATCAGCATACCACACAGACAGATCTAGAGCTGCAGTCCATTGACTCCACCATTTCCTAAGTTTAGAAGTATTACACCAATGTAAAAATGAATTTGGATGAATGCAACAAAACATTTACACCTCTCTTGTGAAACTTTTGCAACTGGGTGAAAACTAAATCCATACATATTTTCCAGGTCTATGGCTAAAGTGGCATGAGAGCATCACATGCTAACAAAAGATGCATCAGTCATCTTATAAGTAACTTAAAGACAGTACAACTAGAAGAAATTCATCAAGTCAGAACAGGAACCCATTTAAGTTTGAACACTGCATCCAACTGAGCCAAAACTAGTCAAGCAAAACATAATCATGTAGGCATACGAAAACTTGTGATGTTTTATTGCATGGAAATGGGGGCATTGGATTTAATTCCCTCACCCAATTCACTTTGACAGTTCAGTTAATTTGGAATTGATTTAAATTTACAGAAAAATTAAACCCAATAGTTATACAGCAACAGCAGGAATTTCAAATCATGTAGAACTGAAATTCCTATTGCACTTCAATTTCAAGCAGCCAAAAAAAGCTAATATATTTTATGGATGACACCAAGAAATATGCTCAATGCAACAGAGAAAGCAATTCATACAAAAAGGGGATAAATTTTTTGATACATTTAGTGAGAATGATAAGAAAGCAATGATATTGAGCACCTGCTCTCTTTGAGGTGGTGAACACCCTGTAGTCTCAAAAGCAGAAGATGCAATTGTTTGCAATGAATGTGACGACAAATCTTCATCATTGTAGTCGTCATCATCAGTAAACGATGCAATCTCAGCTTCCTCATCATTCCCTTCACTTGCCAATCCTGAAAACGATTCGCTTTTGTCCAGTGAAACTTCCTTTGACAAGCTGCCCTTTGGTGATGAGCCGGAACTATCTCTATCAAGAGGTTGAATGTTAACATAAAGAACTGGTTGCACCGAGCTCTTAAAACTCCGTTTGCAGTTCACTTGAGCACTTATGGTTATGGTTTCCTTGATGACTCCATAATCTGCAAGATTTACCACAGCCGACCCCAAGAGTTGAGCTTTCACTGCCCTGTCTTTCCGAGGCTCGTACAGGTAAAACTCTAAGCTGTTCTTCAGAAAACTCTCACGGGTTGTGGCCTTTTTGGATGCTTCCCTATATAAAGTAACCGGAAGCCTGAAAGACTCGCCCATTCCAATCCTTCCATCCCCAACACCACAAGAAAAGGACCCAGAATTCCTATCACCATTTTCCCACTGAACCACCACAGACTGAGCAGATTTCAAAGACTGTGATTGGGGCCATGGCTTGACCTCCTGTACATGGATAAGGTAATCAACCTGAAATGAAACACTTTTTCGACTCTTTGATCTTAGCCCAAGTACCATTATACTGAAAAAATGTCGGCTTGGCCCTCAGCGGGTACGATCAGTCACAATGCATCTATGCTATGAAACCATAACACAATGAAAGATTACGATTAGAGCAAAGCAAATCAAAAACTGGCGCAAAAGTCCATGGATTATCGTATAATGTGAATAAACAAAAATGAAAGAACATATACTCTGAGCATAAGAAAGAGAATGAAAAGAAAAGAGAACGTGGGTAAGTCTTCAAATCTCAAATTATTAACAGTCTTGGGTATAACTTCACCTACCCCACTCATTCATCTATACAAAATACAGTAAAATACACCATATATTCCTGAAGAGGAGCCCCACAAATGAACTATACAAAATCAGAGTTCACAATCATTTCCCAATTAATAACACGCCACAGAGAGAGAGAGAGAGAGACTAAAAAAATACAAAAAATCCAACTCATACAGAGGAAGCTAATTATATGAAAATGGTATAACGGTCAAACAATGATTTAAAAAAAAAAAAAACAAAAAAACAAAAAGAGATGGTCAGCAAGGCATTCAGAGAAACAGTGATTTATGATAATGTGTAACAGCATCAGATCCAGATAAAAGAATCAAAGACAAGCCTTAATAAGCCAAGAAAACGAAGAGCGCTGTTGAGTAAATGTACGTACGGTAGAAAATAGAAATGAGTCTCGCTGATTAGACTTGATGAATGCAGAAGAGAATGAATATGAACATGAATATGAACAGAAGCTGGAATTCCCTGTTTGTCAAGTGCTTGTCAGAGGTGAGCTTTTGTTTTCTTTCGATGTCAAGTGTGTGAAAAGTGTGCTTTGAATATAATGGAAACTGAAAGGCCAAGAAAAGGTCGGGGGTGAAAGGAACAGAAGGGAGAGACGAAAGCTTACGAACTACGAGAGGACGATTTTGAGCTTTCGGGCCCATCTCTCTTATTGGGCTCCTTTCTTCCCAGTTCCCCCCCAAAGATAATCCTCTTTTCTTTTCTTTTTTTCTTTTTTCTTTTTCTTTTTTAAGTCTCTTTTGGTTTAATGGAGTCCAGTTCAGCTTTCAAAACCCCATTTTAGTCATTTGCCAGGTGGCCTCCCTCGAAATAAATCCAAATTTCCAGATAAATCCAAATAATTTTCCGCTTGGCTTGACCTCACTCACCTACTTATCTTACCAACTTCTGTGTTGTCTTGTAAATAATTTATTGTAAAAAAGAAATATGAATAACTAATTATCAAATTAACTAGGACTCTATTTATGCATGTGATATTGCACATTCCATCCTCATACTCACTCACTCTCCATGCTCGGGTTGAGGATGATCGGGCAACCTTTTCATTGTTATAGTCTTCTACTACGATTGTTTTGTTCTCTTCCATTGGAAATTCAATTTTTTTTTTTTTTCCTCTTGTATGCCCTTTATGCTCTACAATAAGCTAGTCCAACCAAGCAAATATGGCGAAAAACCTTTCGGCATTTCTTTAATCAACCGCTTATGGCTTGAGATCAATGAGCACATTTTAAAAGCTCCAAGTATTCAAAACTGCAATATACAATGGTGATTCTAATACCATTTGTTACGTGCTCATATAATAAATACGATGGTAAATCCCTTGCGTATAAACAAGGGTTATGATCATCCAAATACCTATGGGATTTGCATGATGTGAATTGCTGAATCATTTTTTTTTTTCCTGATGAAAATGGTTAGATTTCTTGGAAGAGTTAATGGAGGTGTTTGGCTTTGAGCCTTTGACCTTGATGCTTAATGGTGATAATTAATATAACCATGCTGAGTGCGGTATGGTTGTGCTTCCTCAAAAAACTATACATTAACATCCGATGTAGTCATGTGAGAGGCATCTCTGGCCCTACGTGCTTTTCCAGTTTTCTGTCCTTTGGATCGCAAGAAGACGTGGAGGTTGCACGTGTTGGTCAAAAGATCCCATGTGCTTATTGCTGAAATAGACATGCAGATAGAAGTAATGATATTTAGCAAAAGATAATAGAAAAAACACCAACCCAAAATGACAATTACGGGAGCTTTAACATTTATTTAGGAGTAATGTTACTTACCATCCTTTGAAAGGATAACAGGATGGTGGTATGTAGCATTACTCACACCGACCCAAAACAACATAAGTTTACCTAACTATTCAGCATGAGATCGTGTGACACCCTTGTGCTAACTGTGCTTCTGGTGTGTGTTTGTATTTCAGGTCAGAATCGTCTCAAAGCTGTAGCATACAGAATTCATTCTTCACTGATAAACTCATATCTATGATCATTCTATATCACATAATAGACAAGATAAAGATATTATTAACAAAATTCCTTAAAATGTGAAATAAAGATGTTTTGATGAAACACAACATTAATTAATGCCTTCCCAGCACATCCAGAACGTTTCTCTGGGACAGTAAATGAAGCAATGTTTGATACAGCTTAGAAAAAACAGAATACCAAAAGGACCACCAGATCTCTCAATAAGTTATCCTCCCAAAATCTGGGGGCACTTTCTTCAATATTTATTCAATGATATCCACCAGTAAAGAAACTTGCCTGGCAACAGAAAGAAATTCATAATCAGCACAATACGGAGACTTGTTAAACAATTATCACCCATACTTCAACCAACAACCACATGATAGAAATGACTAGAACATATCCCACCCTCCTTTTAGTGAAAGATCCCATGATGATTTCTAAATCTACTTGGATGAAAATGTTAAACATTCTACCCAACGAACTACACAGCAATGCAATGCTATTTTTAGTGTCTATTTCTTCTACTTTACAACCCGCTGGGAACAGCGTGCATAAGAACGAATTTCATATTTACTAAGGTCACCATTGTCAGTATTCATGTCACATATCAGTAACCAAAATTTATTGACAGCATCGCTCATCCAGCATCTAGATCTTAAGTATCTAATACAGATTTTTTTTTCATCAGAGTTGCAGCAGGAATGGCTCAAAAGATGAGTTGTGTTTATGCAACGCCCGAACTATCATCAAAATATTATCCTTTCTATTCTCACACAATTTCCCCTAGAGAAAAGAACCACAAAATTTTTATGTTACCAACATGAAAGAATGCACTGCCCCGCTGGACCAGTAAAGGCTCTGCATTCATTTACATTCCTCCTTGAAGCAAGAAAAAAAAATCAATATAATAATAAAGTCAGATTCCATAATGAAAGTCTACATTCTACTAAAAATATATGTCCTTCGGTAAGTGAGAAGAAGTAAACCGTAGTAGAGGTCTTTCAGCCCCTATAGTCATCTTTACATGTTTACTACACAAAGGCAAAACAAACTGTATTTGATCTAGCGATACAATTTGAAACTTTAATTGTTGTCTAGAACATCCATCTGTCTAGGGTTTACAAATTCTAATATTTCCATTTTCTTTTCTGATAGGCCAAGAAACAAGTTAACATGAAACAGATTTCAACATTAGAGAAAGTAATCATGTCCAATCACTGAAGGATATATATATATATATATATATATATATATATATATATATATCCATTTAAGAAATACAAAAAAGAGGGAAAAAAATAGCAACCTGAGTAGTAAGTTTAAGCAGCGGCCTCCAGCAACTCCCTATCTGCACGCTCCCTGATCCTTCTCTCAAGCTCTGGCCTGAAATGCCTAATAAGACCCTGCACAGGCCAAGCGGCAGCATCCCCTAATGCACAGATTGTGTGCCCTTCAATCTGTTTGGTCACCTCCTGAAGCATGTCAATTTCTTCCAGCTTTGCATTCCCAACTTTCAATCTTTCCATGATCATCCAAAGCCATCCTGTCCCCTCCCTGCAAGGTGTGCATTGCCCACAGCTCTCGTGCTTGTAAAAGTAAGAAAGCCTTGCAATTGCATCCACAACATCAGTTGATTTATCCATCACAATCACAGCTGCAGTCCCCAATCCTGACGTAACAGCCTTAAGTGCATCATAATCCATCAGCACATCATCACATATGTGCTTGGGAAGCAGCGGCACAGATGAACCACCTGGAATTACAGCAAGTAAATTGTCCCATCCACCTCGAACACCTCCGCAATGCCTTTCTATCAACTCTTTCAATGGTATACTCATCTCCTCTTCAACAGTGCAAGGCCTGTTCACGTGTCCAGATATGCAATACAATTTTGTCCCTGAATTATTCTTCCTACCAAAACTGGCAAACCACTCTGGGCCACGCCTTAAAATGGTGGGAGAAACAGCGACTGTTTCTACATTTGTAACAGTGGTAGGGCAGCCATATAGCCCTGCATTAGCCGGGAAAGGAGGCTTCAATCTTGGTTTCCCTTGCTTCCCTTCAAGACTCTCCAAAAGTGCTGTTTCTTCACCACAAATATAAGCACCAGCCCCATAGTGGATATGAACATCAAAATCATAACCAGATCCACATGCATTCTTGCCCAATAATCCAGATTCATAGGCTTCCTTTAAGGCCCTTTCAAGGTTTTTCCGTTCATTCACATATTCACCTCTTATATAGATATAAGCAGCACTAGCCCTCATCCCTACCCCAGCAATTAGGCAACCCTCCAATAGTTTGTGTGGATCATGTCGCATAATTTCCCTGTCTTTGCAAGTCCCAGGTTCACTTTCATCAGCATTGACAACAAGATAGGATGGACGACCATCAGATACTTTGGGCATGAAAGACCACTTGAGGCCAGATGGAAAACCGGCACCACCACGTCCACGGAGGCCAGACTTCTTCATTTCATTAACAATCCAATCAGCACCCTTGAGTACTAAGTCTTTGGTTCTGTGCCAGTCACCTCTTTTCATGGCACCTTTGAGAAAAGGGTCATGCAACCCATACAAGTTGGTAAAAATTCGGTCTTCATCTTTCAAGCCACCAAAATGGGTCTTCTCCAGAGGTGGGGGAGGTGGTGGAGGCTGTGGAGTATTAGCAGTTGTTGCACTCTGAGTGCTGAATGTTCTGAAGCCTAGGCCCCGCACATCACTGTGACGCAAAGCCAAAGCTGTCCTTCGCAGAGAAAGAATACCCTTGATGGGTGCCTATCAAAAAGTACATATTAATATAACAGTCAAAAGAAAGAAGTCAGATCAGTTGAAATCCTAATATACAATTTCAGTCCATTTAACAAAAAGACTTAATACACACAGGAGTACAATTGGAAAGGAGTACAATTGGAAAGCAATGCTCAGACGTAAAATAACAGCAAAAAACTGATCTGAGAAGAAGATAGAAACATATCTCTATTGTGACCAATTCCTTTTTCCTTTTTTCTTCTGGGGGTGAGGGGTCATCTTTAGCTAGCATTAACCCTAGGCTCCATTTGTTTAGATGTCTATTAGTTGCATGAAAATATTTCCACACATAGAAATTTTAAAAATAACTTCTATACATATGTTTGCTAACAGATATACTCTCCAACAAACAGACAGGAAGACTACCAAGCAGACCCACTAGAATACTAAGATAGAACATACACCTCCTTACTAAGGTGAAGCACATTAGCAGCACCTAATACTATGATCTCCAACAAAAAGTGCAGACCATATGGTAATGACACCAAGAAATCACATGGGCCTGCGAGATTGCTATACCCGAATTGCCTTCAATAATAGGTGCATCGAAATAACACTCCCCAAAATAACAATCAATGGAATCGTGACCAAACTTAGCTTCCCAAAAGCAACAAATATTTCATGTCAAAATCACAAACTTCAACGAATACTGACGATGAATTCGACAAGGCTGAATGGAGATAAAACTCGTTTAATGCATTAGACATGATTATTCAAGTAAAACGAGCATGCAAAGAACACCCTAATACTATATTTGCCAGCTGAAAATTTGTAAGGGAAGATAAATAAATCGAAAATTTAAGCTTAGCTCGAAAATTCTTAAGAATGTTTCTCAAATTTCATCCACTATTAAGTCGGATCTACTAATTACACGAAAACCTATGATTCTTCGCTAAATTAATTGAGAATATATTGATAAAGCACGAAAATGAGTGGGAACCAAAGTGAAACCCTAAGGCGAGAGATGTAGAATGCGTACCATAGCGTGAGGTGTTGCCGATGAGCTCTGATGCGTCGGAGCGATTCAGGTGATTGGCGACTAGTTTAAAAGGGGGACTAAACGGAACGAAGATTTGGAGGTGGGAAATGATCGGCTACCCTCGCGGACAGTGGTATGAGAATGGACGGTGGAGATTATAGCGATCAAAGGGTTCGGTGGGTGTCACCAATCTAATGGGTGAGATTGTGGCGGTTTTTGTGATTACCGTAGGTTACACGTAGGCTGTAGCAATACCATTTGTGCTTCGGTCTTGATTTACCTTACCATTCTAATTTACGGGCCCACGTACTTAACAATAGAAATTGGAGGGTAAAAAGACCCAATCTATAACGTTAAGAACTGGACTGTACATTAATAGATGGACATAAGGGCCCGTGAAGCATCATCGACTTTAAGGGGAATTGCTTCCAGGAGGTACAAAACCTCATTCGTGTAAAAACCCCACAAAGAGGTTTTCTAAATGGGCTTCCCTGGGCCCTGACAGCGCCTCATGTTGTCGCGAGAAAGCAAGAAACCAAAATAAAGGACCAGTAATTACTTGGCCGGCCCATGCACTGCATGTTGTAGCATGGAAGTGACCTGTGACCCTATTTCTTTTTCTTTTTTTTTTTTCTTTTTTTTACATGTTCTAAATGAATAATCACCTATAATCTTTGCCTTCAACTTTCTCATAATGTTTAGTTTATTGAGGAAAATTGACTTTGTTTCATAAAACAAAAAACACAAAACAATACTCTTATCTTATTTTTATTCTTATGTAAGGAGTAGATCAATTGACTGGGAACCACGTAGCATAAAGTAAATATCATTAGCTTGAATCTACGTTCCCCTCTTATGCACACATGTCCAAAAAAAAAAAAAAAAATCAAATAAATTTTTTTTTTCAAAAAAAAAACTTCTAAAAAACATTACAAACGCCACCATTATCTTTGATTAATTAGTAACGTAGGTTGCATACAAAACAAATTGAAAAGATCTCCAGAAATCATTATACAATATTGATTTACTGGATCGAAATCCCATGCAATACGGTGAACAGTGATCGAACTGCCTCCAACTATTGTTTTGAATGATATATTTGATTTTGAGCTGTTCGTTTTAAATAAATCACCCAAACTAAATGCATCACAAAGAATTTCAATCCAACTCTTCTTAAATTATTGTTTATCTCTTTTTACTTTTTTTTTTTTTTTTTCCGTTGAAGATATATTCATTGGAAGTGAAGTGGTAAAAAAAAAAAAAGAACCGACCTATGTAATTCAGTTAGGTACAAAACGAAATGTTGAGTGCGATTTAACCAATTAAAGGGATGATCTCAACTATAAACAGATGAAACGGCAGGCTTGAAACCCATATTTTATTTCCCTAACTTGGTAGAATGGCGAGCTCCACAAGAAGACGTCTCAGTTTTGATATGTCGTTTTCTGTTTTTATTATTCTGAAGTGACTCATTAATTAAGAACATAAATAGACATTCTTAACATAATCACTTTGTACTGTTATGTGACCCAAACCTGAAATACATGCAGGCCAAATCCAGCTGATGGCATTGGACATGCATATTATTTATTTTGTAAACAACATCAGCTAATGGCCGACTGTATCCATGCATGCATGCAGTTATTTATTATCATTCTATTAAAAAAATAAAAAATCAAAAAACAAGGAAGAAGAAGATCAGTCCATTTGGTCATCAGAAGGCTACGTGCTTTGCGAAAATATTTGAGTTCAAGTTGAGACAAATTGGCCTATATCACAAACCTACTCAATTTCAATGAACATATTTTATGTCACATAAAATTGCAATAATTTTTAGAATAATGCTTTGTAGCATTACTTTATTTTTCATAAGAGTAAATTCATATAATATATTTTTATTTCACAACTATCTTATAATTTTTATGTGACAATTTCAATTAATTATTAAATAGTTGTTTTTTTTTTAAAAAAAAAAAAAATCTAAGAATTAGCTGATATATTACAATATCACATAATGGCACATAATATATATATAATTGTTGAATAAATATATAGTTTCTATAATTACTTGTAAATAAGAACCTAGATAACTGGTCCTTATCTAGAAGGGTTTTTGAGGTAACTTTCCAATTATATAATAGTATAATATAGGTTTTTTCTAATCATAGTATAATATAGGTTACTCTCACAATTGGGAATTCCCAATTGCGAGAGTAACCTGTATTATACTATTATATAATTAATTCGAAGGAGAAATTAAAACAAAACACCAGCATGTTGATTCATTATTCTGGTCTAGATAATGCCCCTCAATAAATTTTTCACCATCAATATTGCACTAAAAGATAAAGAACTTGCCATACGAGCGTGAAATAAAAAGATTATTTGTTTATTGGTTCATAAAGAGTCAAAAGGCAAAAATAATTAAGAGATCATAACATACAATTTGTTCTATACATAGAATTTAGAAAGAGTGAGAAGACACAAAATAAATACAATATGGTGGAGCAAATAAACATATAAGAAGTTTTTCAAGTAATTTTTCATGTTAGTCTTAATTTTTTTTTTTTTAAAAAAAAAGCAACTTAAAACACACATTGTTGGTTCCCAAGAGGTAGCTCAATCGGCTGTGATCACACTTAATGAAGTGGAGGTCACTAGTTCGAATCCCCTTCCCCCCTCTTGTGCGGACATGTAAAAAAAAAAAAAAAACACACACATTTTTTTAAGTGCGAAATAAATGTTATAAATAAATATTTAATTATTTAATTAATATTTAAACTCAAATTTGTTCAATATAAGTGAGGTCCGACACAAATATTTAATTAAAATGGGTGTCAACTACAACAACATATATGCTAAGAAATTTTTGCTACCATATTAAATCAAAAGTGTCCCAAAACATAATTAGGTTGATTGGATTAAGATTTTCTCAAATTTTTTAAAATATGAGATTATTATATTTTAAAATGTGAACTCTCTATTACATCTAAGGGTACACACAAATGAGAAACGTGTTCATTTGTTTGCAGTGTTAGATGTAATAAAATGTTCAAATTTAAAATTTGAGAATCTCATATTTTTTAAAATTAGAGAGGATCCAAATCCTGATAAGATATTATTAATGATTTAATTAATATTTTACGTAGAATCCAATAAAATTCGTCAATGACGCATCAAGAATTGGTGCAATTATTTCAATGACTTCTCCGATACTATGAAAGCTAAAGAGACAGAGGAGGATATATACAAGGTTGGAGGGTCGCTGCACCCACTCTCGCTCTCCCTTCCTCTCCTTTGCCTGTTCAACAAAGCTTCTCTCTCAAGTCAAAAATCTCACGCAATTACGCAAAAGCCACACAAAAGACAAATTTAAAGCCTTTGGCAGAGACAGAGGCTCACAACACGTACGTACATATATAACGTTGCGTGGAGAAAGCTCGATCGGTCAGCCCGCGGAAATGACGGTGTTCGTAAGCTCCGGCACCGAAGTTGTCGCCGGAAAACAGATTTTCCCAGTCGATTACGAAGTTGAGGTTTCACAACGCCTAGTGGATGCTTCGCACAACAACGACTTGAAATCGGCGTACGCGTGTATCGCCGACCCTTTCGTGGACGTGAACTTCATGGGAACAGTGAGCTTGAAGGGGAGGAAGACTGAGATCGTGTTACACGAGGAGTCGGCTCACGAGGTTCTTGTCGAGTACGAGGAGTTCAAGACCGAGGTCAACGCTCTCTTCCTCGCTGCTCACACCGGAAATTTGGAACTTGTCAGGATTCTACTGGTAATGTATATATCTCAGTATCTCACCGTATTTTGATTTAATTTATGTTTTCTGGTTATTATGAATTTAATTAATCAAATCATAATAAATTAAGTTGGTATTGTGTTCTGTTTTATTTTCTTGCTTTCTTTTAACATGCACGTAATAGAAATATAATTCTTTAACTCTTTAAGATTTTTCTAAATTCATATTTATCATTTTATTAATTCAACATTTATCATTTCAGTATTTATTATACTTTATCATTTTTTGAAAATAATAAATATGGGTACCACAGAATTTCAATCATTTAATTTGAAAATAATAATTAAAAAAATTTAAATTACAGGATACCGTATCATTGAAAGTGTAAAGGGTCTTCATAGCCATGAAATAATTGAATAAAATAAAATAAAGGGTGGTTAATAGTGTCCAAATGTCCACAAATAAATAAGTTTTTATGTTTGGCAGTAGTGTGTATATTTGGGTAAATGTATAGTATTTAGATGTGACATAAATGTGATAAATAATTTTAGAAGTATTCTTTGGTATGGTCCACGTTGGAAAAAAATGTTTTCTATAAAATATATGTGCTTGTTTTGAGAAACTCAAATTATTATTATTTTTTTTAAAATTAGGAAAAAAGAAGTGGTTGTGTTGAGACTTGAGACTTGAGAGCTAACCAACCAGCCATCCCTCTCCTTCAACGAGGGTGGCCACTCTATTTTTTTTATCTTTCTGTTAAATAATAAATTAGTTTATATATATCTTGCAAAAGTTATTCGCAAATTTTATTAAAATATTTATACAAGAATGTGTGAAAATGTTTATAAAACATGTTTTGTGTTTTAAGTTGTTTATTAATATATTTGAGATTACAAAAAAAAATTTAAATAAAAAAATGAAAACATAAAAAAGAGAGTGCCTCTCCATGCGTTTTGACAGAGCATTGGAGCAAATGTGAACCAGAGAGTGTTCCGGGGCTATGCAACCACAGCAGCAGTAAGGGAGGGTCATATGGAAATCTTAGAGGTGCTTCTCAGTGCTGGTGCATGTCAGCAGGCATGCGAGGAGTCTTTGTTGGAGGCAAGCTACCTGGGGCTGGCCATGCCAGTTGAGCTGCTTATGAGGACCGACATGGTCCGCCCACAAGTTGCTGTGCATGCCCTTGTCTCTGCGTGCTGCAGAGGGTTTGTCAATGTTGTTGATGCACTCATCCAGGTAAATCATTTATGACTGGCATGGACATTGGACAACATGTAAAATTAGTAAATAAATTGTCCTGCCTTGTTAGTTCGAGCTGATTAACTGCACAAATTGTAACAATTGTGGCTCTAATACTAAAGGTTTCTATTAAATTAACAGTGTGGAGTGGATGCCAATGCAACTAGCAGGGTGTTGCTTCAATCTTCCAAGCCATTTCTTCACTCCAATTTTGACTGCAATGCACTTGTTGCTGCCATTGTTAGCCGGCAAATCTCTGTTGTCAGATTGCTATTGAAGGTAAGCATGTTTGTGCATATTCACTGAAGCTCCCTGCGAAGTATGGATATGCTTGAAGTAACTTGGGCAACATGGGTTTTTTTATTTATTTATTTATTTGATTGAGGAATAAGGATCAATTTCATTAAAACTGGAAATCTGAGCACAAACTCACACTCAGTAAAGACTGGAAACTAGCTGCAAAAGCTAGTTCTACTCACACTCGGCATGTCTCAGATCAGAAAACAATACTGCATAAACCACATGCAAGAAATTACAGGTAACACCAAACAAGCTATACTCTACTAACAACCATTACAAACCGACACCAATCTACCATTATCTATTCTATTTACAATTAGAAACCCCATCTGCAACAGAGAGAGGCATTACACACAGATTCTTTGAACTTGCCAACACCCTTAATTCTCGTTTGAATTTCCCAATCAATTCTTTTGAGTGTCTGAAACTCAGTATGCACCACATTCCCATGCTTCAAATCATTTAGAAGCTTCAAAATGTTATAAACCACTGCTCCAATGGCCAGTTTACACAAGCTCACTTTCAGGCTCTTTCCTTTTAGCTCTGTTATACCCCAACTGATCACATCTTCCCAAATAACAAGGGGGTCATCAACCATGCCCCTATTAAACACAACTTATCAAAAAAGGAAGAAATAAAAATGACATTGGGTGTACCACAACTCCTGGGATTTGGATTTTGGACCATTTTATTACACAACAAATTTTATTTGTACCAGGATTATGTAACTTGAGCGCTCTATGGTGTTCTCCCTTTGACACTGGAAAACAGGTGGGCGTCAGAACAGACATCAAGATGAGAGTAGGTGCCTGGTTCTGGGATATGGAAACAGGAGAAGAATTCCGGGTGGGTGCAGGACTAGCAGAGCCTTACCCTATCACCTGGTGTGCTGTGGAGTATTTTGAAGCAACCGGTGCAATCTTGCATATGCTCCTCCAACATCTCTCCCTTAACACCCCTCACTATGGGAGGACTCTCATCCACCATGCCATCCTCTGTAACACTGCAAAAGCAGTAGATGTGCTGGGACATTATGGTACTGCAGATGTAGAATTTCTAGAGAAAGCTACTTCAAAAACCAAGTTACGCCCCATTCATTTGGCTGCACGCCTTGGATTTTCCAAAATTCTTCAATGCTTGATAAGTGCCGGCTGCAATCTCAACTCTCGAACTGAATCTGGAGAAACCGCGTTAATGGTATGTGCTAGATTTAAGCACGAGGAGTGCCTGAAAATTCTGGCCTCAGCCGGTGCTGATTTTGGTTTGGTCAATACAGCTAGCCAGTGTGCAAGCTCAATCGCGCACTCAGCTCGGTGGACTCCTGGCTTCCAGCAAGCAGTTGTGGATGTAATTCTAGCTGATAAGGTAGTTCAATCAAGCAACGTGTCAATGTTTTCTCCTCTATTGTTTGTAGTTGAAGCCAACGAAATTGAAGCTTTGAAGAAACTCATCAAGCGGGCAGACGTTGATCTAGATGAACAGGATGCAAATGGCTTCTCAGCTGCCATGATAGCTGCAAAACGCGGCCGTGTAGAGGCATTCCGGTTGCTTGTTTATGCTGGGGCTGATATAGAACTGCATAATAAATATGGTGAGACAGCAATTGATCTATTCAAAGCAAAGCAAAACAGTGAAACCTTTGAAAAGTTGATGATCGAATATGTAGTAGAAAGAGGAAATGGCGGTTCTTTCTCTTCTGGGTTTTATGCTCTGCATCGTGCAGCTTTCCTCGGAGATATAAACTCTGTTCGTAAATTGACCATTAGGGGCTATGATGTTAATGCCTTAGACGATGATGGATATACTCCATTGATGTTATCTGCCATGAGAGGCCATAGTCAGCTGTGTGAGCTTTTGATCTCCTGTGGAGCAAGATGTGACGTTGAGAATGAGAGACACGAGACTGCACTCATGCTGGCAAGGAAAAATGGTTGTCGAAACGGCGCAGCAGCAGAGCGCGTGATATTTGATGAGATTGCTCGAACGTTGGTGCTTGATGGGGCTCGCGTAAAGAAGCACACAAAGGGCGGCAGAGGAGCTCCTCATGTGAAAGTGGTGAGGATGGTAGGGAATGTTGGGGTTTTGCAGTGGGGGAAATCGAGCAAGAGAAATGTGATTTGTCAGTGGGCTGAGGTTGGCTCTAGTGCAGCATTCCGATGGAATCGCAGGAGGAAGTTTGATGCTGATGAACCAGGAATGTTTCATGTGGTGACTACCAAAAATAAGGTGCTGCATTTTGTATGTGATGGTGGGGTTGAGATGGCCGAGTTGTGGGTGAGGGGAATGGAACTTGTGACGCGGGAAGCCGTTTTTGGAAAGCAAAAGAGTAGCTTGTAAATATTGAATGGGTCAGGAGCATTTTGTATAAATTATTTTAAGTGAAATAATTATGTAAAATTTTTGATTTGTTAATTTAATTAATTAATAACTGACTTATCAATCATATATTTTTAATCATTTTTCTAATTATAAACTGACAATCCTTTTGTGAAAAAATTATTGCAATCCAAACATTTTCCTTGTTTGTAGAATTATGTGAAAATTTTGAAAACTGAGATAGATTGAGAACAAATTAGTAATAAGCTCGAGCTCAACCCGTACTCGATATAAAAGTTAAAGTTCTGTTTGTTTCATCATAAAATAATTTATAGAAAATGTTAGATAATTAGGCTCAAATCAGCAAATCAACATAGAGCCTAAGTGGAACAAAACTCTGCAAATCACATTGTCCGTTTATAAAATTAGTTTTTGGAACAAAACTTTGAATATTTAGGCTCAACTCAGCAAATTGGCTTCCCCGGCAGTAGCTATGGCTCAAACTGAACATTCCACAGCGGGTGGAGACCCCAATGGTAACGTCCAAGGGGAAAAATTACACTGGTCGCCCCTTCCCACCCTTTTGAATAAAAAAAAAAACTCAGCAAATCGGCTTGCATGTTAGCACCTTACCCAGAGTTGAGGAATTTTGTAAGTAGAGAAATACTATCAACACTCTTTTTCATATTTCTACTCTCAAACCTTTTAATGTAGCTTTAAAAATTAATATTGAATAATTTATCTCAAATTTACTAATAATTTTATAATTTATATGAATAAATATGAAAATGAAAATGAAAATAACCGACCGGTTGATACTACAAACAACGGTTTTACTGAGCCATCGACGCTAATCTGTAAGGAGGTGTTGACGAAAAATTCTAAAACCCCAATTTTCCCTTTATTCAATAAAATACCTAAAACCCCAACTCTTTCCACTCAGTGACTTGGAGATTTGTTTGGTTCATAAATGGCGAACCTCCCGATCCTCCAGTTCGAAGATCAAATCATAGAGACGGTGGAGCGGAACCCAGTGGTGGTGATAATCGGAGAGACCGGCTCGGGAAAGAGCACCCAGCTCTCTCAGATGCTGCATCGGAGAGGCTACACCAAGTCTGGAATCGTCGGCGTCACTCAGCCCCGCCGAGTCGCAGCAGTCTCCGTTGCGAGGTAGAGTTTCTATGTTACAATGTTATACTTGGGGTTTTGGGGGCTTTTGAATGCGAAAAACAAGGAGGAAGATGATTATGACAGAATTGCGTGTCGAAGGTGCTAATGTAACAATATTATGATCTGTTTGTTTTCTGACAAAATTGAGGAAATGAAAAGAGAGTAAAATTACTACGAAAAATAAAAAGAAAAGAGAGTAGAATTATTTATGTTACTCTTTTCCGGTATTAGGAGACCCTAGAAGGAATTAAATTCCACTGAACTCATCGTTATACTACCATTTCCCTTAGTTTACTCAAAAACTTTCGAAGACAATTATATAGAATATGATTTACCATAATGCCCGATCTTTTTTTTACTCCAAAGATTTGCTTCAATTCATTGGCTACTAATGAATAAATATAGACTATGCTCTTTAATTATCACCTGGCTGTTGCCCTAGCTGATTGTGCGAATTCTGTTTTTGAGAAGTATTTTGTGTGGTTGATTCACTCATAATGATGGTCGAGGAACATTATTCATCAGAAAAATAATGGTTGAGTAACATCGAATGTGTATTGCTAATATCTGGGACCAACTTTTTTTGTTTGTTTCTTATTCTATGATTTTAATGCCCACAGACGGGTTGCACAGGAGCTTGGTGTTCAACTTGGGCATGAAGTGGGATATGCGATCCGATTCGAAGACAGAACCTCAGAAAGGACTTGTATTAAGTAATGCATTCACTTTTTATTAACTGAGAGGAGACTTCAATCATGTTTTCACAGATTTCACTCTAATTTTGTTGAGTCTGTTGGTCCCTAACTATTCACTTGTGAACTATTCAGATATCTTACTGATGGAGTCCTTCTTCGTGAGAGTCTGTCTGACCCGGAGCTTAATCAGTATTCAGTAATCATATTGGATGAAGCTCATGAGAGGAGTCTGAACACGTAAGATTTACTCTCTATGCCTAGTCTATGTCATTTTCACATTGGGTGTCACACCATTATTTTTCCCCCATATGATGTTCCCTAGATCTCAAAGATGTACATTTTCCAGTCTTGCAACTTTTGATGCATAACTGTTTCCACACATGGCATTTTGTGTATGCACTTCAATTATGAACTCATTCTTTTGTCAGGGACATATTGCTGGGGTTGATGAAGCGATTGGTTACAATACATGCCTCCAGTTTAAAGGTTCTTATCACTTCAGCAACTCTTGATGGGGAAAAAGTATCAAAATTCTTTTCGAATTGCCCCATACTAAATGTCCCAGGGAAGTTATACCCTGTAGAGATATTGTACAGCAATGAGCGCCCTACAAGCTATGTTGAGTCTTCTTTAAAAACAGCTCTCGGTATGATTAAACCACTAGTCTACTCCTGATGCAATGATAATGTCTTCTATAGCATAAATTTTTGTATATTGTTTCTGTTGTTTTATAGATTTGTTTGGTTCACTGACATGTATTTTTATAGAATATTTGCAAAATGGTAATGCTGAGGGAAGATAAGCTTTTTATATGTTGACTAAGATTCCTAATATTAGTATGTAGGTGGTAGTGGCAGTGTGATTCAGATATTGGTTAGCTTGATTATGTTGGACTAGCTAATTTAGAACATATTCCACTGCATTATTTTTGATAATTTATGGTGAAAGTTTTATTTTATTTTTTTCTCTTCTTCTTCTTCTTCTTCATGTCTGTTACAGAATGTAGTAGATAAGTTTAACCTATTGAATTGCCATTTTTTTTGTTCAATTCAAGTGATTTTATATAGCTCTTTTCCCTTTGAATTTGTATCAATAGCTGATAAGGTTTTAAGCTGCATCTTCCTGTTAATTATGGGCTTCACAGCACCATATTGATAACGGAACATATTTCAACTTTCCTGTTAATCTCTATTGTAAATATTAAAGTTAAAGTTTTCTATGCTATTGCTGCCCATGATATTTTACTATAATTTTGAACTTTCACTTGTTTATGAGGTCTTACTGACCAAATGTTTTTTCTGTGTTTGTTACAGACATACACATTCGTGAACCAGAAGGTGATGTCTTAATATTCTTGACTGGGCAGGTGAGCTTTTATTTTTTCATTTTTTATTCTTTTATTTTCCTTCTTAGAGTGCATGGGTCTACTCTGTTTCTGCTTATATATATATAATGCTTCTTGTACAATGGTTCTATTGATAGAAGAAGTCACATCTTATATAGGATGACATAGAGAAGTTGGTATCAAAGTTGGAGGATAGAGTTCGAAGTCTGGATGAAGGATCCTGCATGGATGCCATAATCCTTCCCCTTCATGGTTCTTTGCCACCTGAAATGCAGGCAGGTTTTTTCAATTTTTCATTTTAAAAAATTTCTGTATGAAAACATGATGAAAATATTGCCATTTCCTGCTTTTAAGGTTTCCGCTTCTTTAGTGGTGTTTTAGATTGGCTACCTTTTGGATTTTGTTGCTAGCATAAGAGTAAACTCTCTGGTCCTTTCAAATAAAAAAGTGGTTCCATTTTATTTCTACAACATCGCGCATATAAACACTTTTAAGTGCAATGGTTTGTTTGTCTTTGTTAATGGTATAATCAAATAAATTTCCATGCCTATTAGTTGGTCATTAGATATGGGTATGGTATTTTGTGCAAGTGGACAAAGACCTTTAGTAAGCATATGACCTTATGCCCTGACTAACCGGATCCTGTTTTCACATGTCTGGTGAGTAACTCCATAGAAGCATATGAATATGGTTGAATTTTCTGATTAGGTGAGGTATCCATGGGGTTTGATTAATAATATAGTTGATTCAATAAAATTGTGTCTAATGTTTGTTATGACCCTGCAGGTGCGCGTATTTAGTCCTCCACCTCCTAATTGCCGGCGATTTATTGTTTCCACAAATATTGCTGAAACTTCGTTGACAGTTGACGGTGTTGTGTAAGAGATTTGATACTTTTATAACATTTATCATTTGGCAATTTCATTCCTCTGCTATATTTTAGTTTATGTTTATTTCATGTGTGTTCCATCTATGTGAGATTTGGAAGATAGATCCATCGTCCCTTCCAAACCCCCCTCCAAGGGGCTGCGGCTAGACACACTGCTCTCTTTGTATCTATTTTTATAAAACTAAGTTTCACCTACTGTGATCTTGTGAATTGATTGTGACTTAGCATGTTCATGTTAAAAGGTTCACTTATATTCATGAATTATGTCTACTTGGTAGGTATGTTATTGATTCTGGTTATGTCAAGCAACGGCAATACAACCCATCAACCGGCATGTATTCACTTGATGTTGTTCAAATTAGCAAGTAAGCAGTTGATTATAAATGGTTTTAGTAGCCTCTCTTGCATTGTGATTTTTTCCTCTTTGCTTGCACTTGATTATCTTGTTGCATTTGTTTGAATTACCATACATGAGATCGGTCAAGTTTCCATCATAAAAATTTATTTCACAGGCTTTTTTTTGCACCCTTGGATGATAGTCTTCTGTGTTCAAATCATTGTGACTTAGATCAGAGAGTGAGAGACTATGAGCTGCTGGGTTCTTATCACGAATCCCTAAGATATGCATTTGCAAATAACACACTCTGCCTAGATTTGGATGCTGCCTCCTCAGTAACCAACCACCCCCTGAAGGTGCCCCAAATAGAAAGGGAAAAGAGAGAGAGAGAGAGAGAGAGAGAGAAGGAAAAGAAAGTAAAGATTGTGATGCTAATTGTTTCTCTATTTTGCCCTCTTTCTTTAAAAAAAATCCAAGTGTGATTTTTGGCGACTATGGTGTAGATGTGGCATGTAAAAGGAGATAGGAGTCGAGGCTCAATTCTCTCTATATATCCAATAAAAGGGGGTGGAGAATTGATGATAATATAAGCCATAGTAATATTGATGATAATATTGCTTATCATTATAATGAATATTGGATTCATGTTTGCAGAGTGCAAGCTAATCAACGTGCAGGCCGAGCTGGAAGAACACGTCCTGGAAAATGCTATCGATTATACCCTTCCATGCTTTATCACGATGATTTCCTGGATGTTACAGTTCCTGAAATACAGCGATCTTCTCTTACTGGCAGTGTTCTCTATTTGAAATCATTGGACCTCTCTGATATGGATATTCTCAAGTTTGATTTTCTTGATCCTCCTTCCTGTAAGAAGGCATTCTTTCTTTGTTTTCTTCACTATTAATGCATACAACTTAAGATATTTGGATAGAGTCATTTAATCTTATTGGCTTTGCTGCAGCTGAGTCTCTAGAAGATGCTCTGAAGCAATTGTATCTCATTGATGCTATTGATGAAAATGGATCAATCACAAGTATTGGACGAACAATGGCTGGTACAAAATTCTCATTCCAATTATTGAAATGTTATGATAGGAATAAATATTAAGAGTTTGTAGCCACCATCTTATACAATGCATGTACTTTGGTGACTTTAAATCATCATCATCATAATAATAATAATAACGGCCCCATTTGGTTGTTTGGGATTTGTTAAGAGTGCTTTATATCTATTTTCTTATTGATGAATTACAAATGTTAGATAAACAATGTAAACTAAGTGTTGTTCATATTTTCCTTTTTTCACACTTATCATTTGAGCACCTTAACTTTTATTTTCCCCCATTACCTAATCTCTTATGCATCATTCATGCCCTTACTTGTACCATCATAAAAGGGGTCATCTGATGGTGCATATCATTGGTGGTTTCTTTGCTTAGCATCCATTCTTAAGCCATATTATATGTTGGTAACTGTTCTTCATGTTGGAAATGATTTCTATTCATGGATGAGCATTTTGTGTTCACTGAGTTTGTTCTGTGATTTTACCCAGAGCTTCCGCTGGAACCTTCACTTTCGAGAACCTTAATGGAGGCAAATGAGTGTGGTTGCTTATCCCAGGCTCTCAGTATTGCTGCCATGTTGTCGGCAGAAACCACACTGCTTCCTGGTCAAAGGTGAACTCCTGAAATTATTGGCATCGTTTGATAAACGATTTTGCCTGTTTTTGACTCTACACTATTCATCACACTTTTTTATTTTTTTTAATATTCTTACTTTTTACATCATATCAATAATTTTTTATTATTATCCAAATAAAAAAATCACTACAAAACAAAAAAATTTCATTTTTCCATACTAAACATTCTTACTTTTTTATTTTTTTTAAAAAATATATTCTTACTTTTTTTTCACATCAATCACTTCCTGCTACAGTATCGAACCAAAACCAAAACAAAATCGTTTATCAAATGAAGCCATTATATAAGATGGTCTCCTTCTTGTGGATGGAATAAAACTTTTGTTTTGTTCTGGTGTGTGTTGTATGATGTGATTTAGTTTAGTTGTGCATCGTGTTCCAACCCCACCCCCCCCGCGGCCACAACACACACCAAAACCCAGCATAATTATAAAAAATAAAAATAAAAATGATACTCGGGGCTGTTTGGCAGGGCTGTGGCTTTTCAAAATATGAAAAGCTGCAGTGGCTTTGAGAAACAACCCTTGGATTGCTGTGAAAAAGCCATCTAGAAAAGCCCAAGCTACTTCATAGAAGCTACGAAAAACCCGTTATCAAATAGGCTGCGTGGTGACTTCTTTTTTAAAGGCTAAATCACCCCTGGAGAAGCTATGAAAAGCTCTACCAAACGGGCCCTCAGTCACCACGAACTAAGAAGTTTTAGCAGTAACATCACAGTGAATGTGGATATAATTTTTTATGTTTCTGTAACTTTTTATGTGGCCTGGCGAAATTTTCTTTGTGAATGACAATAGCATTACCTCCATTTGCAGCAAGGGTAATGAGAAAAAGAGGAAACACACTCCCTTGGACCTTCCTGATGGATCTGGCTTGGGTGATCACATCCAACTCCTTCAGATCTATGAGCATTGGGATAGGAATAACTATGACATTGGTTGGTGCAAAGACCATGACTTGCAGGTACTCTTTTATTTTCTGTTTCTGAAGGCGTGCTATATCTAGAAATCTCCTGTAAGACGTGTCATATCATTTGTTAAGACTAAGCTCTCAGCAGAAGTCATAAAAGGAACTTGAACTTATATAGCCATTTGAAGAAGGCCCACATAATGGCATGCAATCCACACCCACATAATAATATGGAATCCACACATTAGTTGCTTTTGTTGGCCATGAGGCGGAGGAGTTTGCTGTGAGTACTTGTTGAGCATGCATAGTTGTCATTCCTTTTTCAGCATGTACCTTGGCCTTTCTGTGGTGAGAAGAAGGGAATGTCTCCTAATTGTACAGCTGTATTTTAATTAGGATATCTGCAATTCTGTTCTGAAATATAATGCTTTTACACTTGCTTATTGTAGGTGCGGGGGATGTTGTTTGTCAAAAATGTTCGGAAACAATTATCTCAGATAATGCAAAAAATAGCAAAGGGTCAGTTTGTATATTACCAAGGAGTGTATATTTCCTATGCACTTGGATTGCGCCCTTGCAATTTTTAATGAATTTCATTTACTTATAAAAAAAAAAGTATATTACCAAGGAGCTTACATATTTGAAGCAGATTGATTATATAAGTTACCTTGATTGTGAATCTGTGATAATCTTGACATCTAGTTACCAATGAAATTGATCTTGAAAAACTAATGCAAGCTTTACTTCTCATTGTCTCCTCCCACCCACCCTCCAATTCATGGTTGTCTTTGTTTTTGTTTCATTCAAAAGAGCTCTGTTTAGAATATCTTATTTAACTTAGGAATTATAGTGAGAAAATAATTCTTTTAAAGGCAAAAGATAACTAAAAACAACAAGCGAGTACATAGAAGTATGCTAATTTTGTGAAACAGCATAAAGTCCCAATTTGAATGAAATCATACATAGACCTACTATTTAAATCCCCAACATTCAAAGACCAAAAAGAGTTAATACTAGTATGAGTGTCTAAGAATTGGAGGAAAGTTCTTGTTTGGTGTGGTTAGAAGAGTATAAGCAATTAGAACTTGGTGAGAGTCAACTATTTGGGTCCAATATAATATCCAGAGCTACCACAGTTCGCTCCATTCAAGGAACTGTTGGGATCACTCTGTTTTAACATTAGTAGCATAACCATGATACAAATTTCCCCCATTTATTGCATTTGTTGTGGAAGTTGGGGCAGAGATGAATCTGCCAGTCTAGAAATTTACTTCTTCAGTCTTCTGTTTATCTTAGTTGTTTCTGTTTTCCTTTCATGCACAGTACCCTTTTTGGATGTTATTCTCCTTTACTTATAACAATTTATGGTATTTGGACAACAGGATCACTAGATGTACGGGCAAATGGGAGATGGAAAGAGAGTGAGCTGGCTTACCAGAAATTGAGGAAAGCTTTGTGCATAGGTTATGCAAATCAACTTGCTGAGAGAATGATTCATCACAATGGCTATCGAACTCTGAGTTTTAAGCCCCAACTAGTTCAGGTAAGCAACTCTGGAGTCTACTCTTTGTTAGTTGCAACACTATATCTTAGCTAGAAATGGTTTAACAGAGCAACAATTCTAGAAATTTTCTTGATTTGATTCAACTTTTTGAATGATTAAACTTTACTTCGAATTCACTTTCGAAAAATCTTGACTTTAGTCGGATAGAGATTGTGGCAAGGCATATTTTGTTTAAAATAGTGAAAGCAGTTAGTACTGAGATTATAGTGGTTGGAAACTGGTGGGTTGTATTTGCGATCTTTCAGTTCACGCGTTGTTTTAAGAAACCTAAAGGTAAATTGTGTTTCATTTTAGGTGCATCCATCCTCTGTACTGAGACCAGATGACGAGGGAAAACTCCCAGACTATGTTGTCTATCATGAGCTCATTGCAACCTCCCGTCCGTACTTACGCAATGTATGTGCTGTAGAGATAGATTGGGTCAAGCCCATTCTAAACAAGGTTAAGAAAATAAATATCAATAAACTGAGGTAAGTCATTTGTCCTAAAGCATATTAGAGTTAAAACGGGTTTTGTTCCTAATTTAAGATTGCACACGAACATCATTGACCTTGAGGTTTTTGGCTTGTGTGGAACAGTGGTGGGACTGGTCATATAGGGGAAGAAACTAAGGAAAAACTATCAGACTTGCCAAAGAAAGAGATTAATGTTGATGGGGTTCCCGATGACCATGAAAGTAGAATTCAGGCAGCTAGAGAACGGTTTCTTTCTCGTAAAGGAAAGAAATGAGCTTCATTATCACTCTTGATGACCATGCTCACATTCAGGTTGCTAGAGAATGATATCTTTTTCATAAAGCAAAGACAGTTGTTATATTTGATAAAACAGCAGGATGAGCAGAAGTGGCTTCTGGGTTAAGGTCTTTCCTTTTATGGGGAACACGTTTGGTGGTAAAGACTGCTAAAAGGAGTTATCCTGGTAACTACTGCAAACTATGGTTCTGACCCTTTTATTTGTGACCCTTCAACTGACTCATGATTACGCATTCATGATGCATAGGCCTTGGGGGATGTGGATCCTGAACACCTACAGTGAAAAGTAGTTCTGTGCTGAAATTTGGTTACTTTCCACTCCAAAGAGCATTTGTGTCCATCTCCGCAGGGTGTTGACCTTTTCTGTATCAACTGTTAAGGTATGCTAGCAGTTCTCTTCTTTATTTTGGCTGAAAGTATGCTAGCAGGTTCCTTACTTCCACACTCGCTATCTAACAAGTTCCATTCAAATGAAAGAACCAACACCCCCAATCCAAATTCTCTCTCCAGAAAATGGAAGTTTGCAATGTGTCGACTGTAACGCTATGTTTCTGTACCATTTTCTTGGGTTATGCTGCATGCTGTTTTTCAACCTAAACTGCATTCGCACATAATCTGTTTCGCTGACAACTACATGTCTCAAGATGATTGTTAAAACTGCCATTTTTTTTTCTAAGCAAAAATTGCTCGTTGTTTATTGAACTATTATGACAATATTTTAACTGCGTACTGTTCTAAGAAACAAAAAGTTGTTCTGCCATTTTCATAAAGTGTCTCCTTCTGCATGTCATTTTTTTTGGGTTTTAAACTAAATGTTCTTTGAAGCACATGTAATTTGTTGTGAACCACCTATATCCCTGTGTAAAATTAGGTGTATTTTTTGTGTTTAAGGTGTCTTTTTGGTTCTTACAAACTGCAAGTTGTTACTGTAAACTACATGCCTTTGTCATTTTTGGACACGAGGTTCTTCTAAAATGGATGCCGTCTTGAACTACATGGTATCCAAGGTTTAGACTGTTCTAAACTGTGTGTCTCATGTCGTTTCTTTCAAATATATGCTGTTTTTAAATCACATGTTGAGAATGTTATCTTTTGTATGGTAATAGAAATGGGATGTGAAATGGACTGGGGTTGTGGCTCAATGTTTTCATTACAAAAACCTGTATGAAATTCAAAGCAAATACTATTAGATCAGAGGGTCCTTGTACTTTCATGAGTTTCATGCATGCAGTTGGCTGATTTGTTTCCATTGTGTGGAAGATATGCATAAAGAGAAGTCTCTGGTTTCTGTAAGAGGATAGGGTTTGTTAAAACTGTTTCAGATACGGATAAGAGGAGCAGAGGCTCGCACTCCAACAACAGGAAATTAAATTAGAGAAAGAAAAAAAAACACGAAATTTTGAAAATTCTGCATGTGGCTTGCTATTGCATAAGCGTTACACCACAATCTTTGGGACTCGAAATCCAATGCTATGACACTTTCTCACTTTTGGCATCTTAAATATTAGTGCAATCTTATTGGGATTCTCTAAAATTAGGCTGCTTGGATTTCAAAGAAATTCAGCAACTAAGAGAGGGAGGCTGGCTCACCTGCTTGAGGCAGCTTAGGTTGTGGGGCAGGTGGGCTCTGCAACCTCTCTCTTGTGCTGTCTTAATTTCGCTGAAATGGGACAACCTAATTTCAAGGGATTTTCAACCAGTGTAATTGTTACAATGGAATGGAAATAGGTGAGGGGTCCAACTCTACCCCGTGGAAAGAGATCTTTGCGCCTATTGATGCAAAAGAAGAAAATCATAGACAACTTGAGTTGGAATTATAATATATACAATTATGAGGCCCTAGAAATATGAAGTGCTAATTATCCCTCATACTTCTTGTGCCACCTTATTGTAGAGCTTTTTGGTTGCTTGAACAGTCTTCTATGAAAAGGGTATTGCAATTAACCTATTGAAAGATGTTTGTCAAACAATGACAACAATGAACTAGGGTGTATGTCATTAATCTTTCTTGGTGGTAAATGCAATTTTGATTTTCAAACTATTTGAGTCATTAAACTTTTCACCCAATAATTTTCCGAAGATTGCACGGTTGCAACCCCCAAAGGATCAGGGTCTTCTAAAATTCTCTACCCAAATTGCAAAATAGAGAGGGCAGGTGCATGGCTTACTTGTCCCGAATTTCCCAGGCTGAGGGGATATTGATCCCACCTCAAAGCTGGTGTAATCAATGATTTGTACATTAATATTAGATTGCTTTTGGTAAGAGAGAAATTATGCAGGGAGGAATAGGGAGAATGTAAAAGAGGGGATTAATGTGTTCGTTGGTTGGTAAAATAGAAAGGAAGAAAAAGAAAGGGGGTGTAGATTTTTAATTCTGTACCCGGGCACACGAGCTCATACGGCCAAATATGGGCGTAAAGATCGAAGGAAGCTGAGGTACAGGGATAAAATTTATCGAGACAACCATTTTACCTCATGCTTATTCTCTTTTTTATTTTTTATTTTTTTTTTATAAAAAATCTGGGTACCTCTATGCTTATTCAAATTTTCATCGTTTTCACTTTTTCTTTGTGTGGGTAGCAGATTCCAGCCACTCCTGTGGTAAAATCAAACCAAATAAATGTATTTGTGCAGTGCTTGGTTTCATTTCTACCTTTTTAAAAAAAAAAAGAAGAAGAAAAAAAATTATAAAGATGAGATAGTACAAACAACATGAACATAAAAGAAATAAACTTCTTACAAACTGACTTTCAAAAGTGATGTGTTGGTTAAGTTATTAAAAAAAAACACGTGAAAAGTATATTCTATTAAAAATTATATATTTTTTACATGTCAAGTGAAACATGTCATTTTTAGAGGCTGATTTGTAGAAACCTAGTCTCAAATTGCAAAATTTTTTCGTCCTAGGAATAAGAACATGGATTTATAATCAAGCTCTTAGGAATTTGTTTCTTTTAAAAAAAGGTCTGGCCTAGTAACTAAGCTTTCTTATTATTATTTTTTTTGAATTAGTAACTAAGCTTTAGGTTTCAGACCTTAGGTGATCTGACCCAAAAGTAAACAACAAATTACATTTAAATCAATAATAAAAATAAAATAAAAAAAGTCGTTTTCGAATTTTAGATTCTTCTCATTAGCAACTGAATTTATGGCCCAGATTATTTCTTTAAATAAAAAATAAAAAAACTGTAAGTATGACGGAAGGAGCAGGCGAGCAGCGGCAAATAGTTAAAATATGAAACACAGGGACTCAATAGAGGAAGGAAGAGCTGACTAACGGAGTCAACAAAGCAAATCACCTACCCACAAAAGTACAACCACTCTCTCTAACGCAAATAAAAAAGATAATACAAGAGAAAACAGAGAAACACCTACCACCGCCCACCGCAGTTGAAAGCTCTGAACAATCCGTCCTCTTCCTTTTCACGTTTTTTAAAACAGAAACAACACAAGCATTGAGCACAAGACCGACTGACCAACCAACGTCCAACCAACCACTTTGGGCCGTGAAGAGACAGACAGAGAGAGAGAGGATGGCGAGCTCTGGAGTAGCATTGGAGGATATACCTTCAGTTGACATCATGACGGAACTCCTACACCGCTTCAAGTGCTCCTCCAAGCCTGACAAGCGCCTCATTCTCGTCGGTAATATATATGCATTCATCATACAAACATTATATGTGTGTCTCCCTTTTTTTCTTCTTGTTCTGAGCTGGGGTTTTGTTTTAGCTTCAATTCTTGTATTTGTTACATGGAAAAGTCCTTTTTTTTTGGGTCTGCGTTAGGGGAGTAGCCTAGTATGGGTGTTGTTTTGATGACATAACAATTTGTTTCGGTTGGCTTTGGATCTGGGGTTTTCTTATAGCCCAGTTATTTGGAGACTCTCGTTTGAAGTTCTTATAATGAAGTGTTTGGGAAAATCTTCTTCTATTGCAACTTGGCATTATCATTTAGGATTGATTACATACTCTGTTGGAGGTTGATTGGAGTGTGGCTGATATTATCTCCATTAACTTGTTTGAAAATGGCAGGACCACCGGGATGTGGGAAAGGCACACAGTCGCCAATTATTAAGGATGAGTACTGCTTGTGCCATTTGGCAACTGGTGATATGCTGAGAGCTGCAGTTGCTGCTAAAACTTCTCTTGGAATCAAGGCTAAAGAAGCTATGGATAAGGTAATATAGTATATGATTTTTTTTATCTCTTACGGGATTACTTGTGTGTGAGTGATTTAGTCTTTGAATCTCATTTTGTTTTGTAGGGAGAACTTGTGTCGGATGATTTGGTTGTTGGGATAATTGACGAAGCTATGAAGAAGTCGTCATGTCAAAAGGGTTTCATCCTGGATGGTTTTCCAAGGACCGTGGTTCAAGCACAAAAGGTTGTGTTTTTTTTTTTCCCCCTTTTAACTCTTGTTGCTGGATTCTTATGTGTTTCTCTCATCTAATACAGCTTGATGAGATGCTTGGGAATCAGGGGATCAAAATTGATAAGGTGCTTAACTTTGCAATTAATGATTCCATATTGGAGGAGAGGATCACTGGTCGTTGGATACACCCATCCAGTGGTCGAAGTTACCATACAAAATTTGCACCTCCCAAGGTTCCTGGTGTTGATGATGTAAGTTGATGCCTATTTCTCCTTTGATGATAATTGACATTTGCCAGAGTGTTGGCAAGCTACATTAATTTTAGATGTGTTGATAACCCAAACTACACTCTGCTCATGGCAGATAAAAAATGCAGTATCTACATGTTAAATGAAATCCGAAGTTCATGTTCTGAACTTTGCATACCATGTATATTTAAATGCATTTGCATATTTTTCCGACGACATTGGAATTTGAGTGAAATTCATTATATTCGATTGCCTTAACCATTTCATTTAACTTTTCAAGGTGCAACCAAGCTTCTGAATTTGGGGTGCATCTCACTTCTCTAACTCTTGATTCCTTAATCTTCTTGCACTGTAGGTCACAGGAGAACCTTTAATTCAACGGAAAGATGATAATCCAGAAGTTCTCAAGTCAAGGCTGGCAGCGTTTCATACACAAACCAAACCGGTAAACTTCTTTCATTTAATTTGGACGATACATTGCCTTTTTTTATAAATAAACTTAAAGGATACTGTTAGCTGAACCTTAGCAATTCAAGAAGTTGCCCTTGATTTAAGCTAGAGCAGTTTATGACCAAGATTTTCATAAGTCCACCACTGTTCACTCTTTTCTTTAACTTCCCGTATTCTGAGCAAATTTGGCATCTGTTTAATCTACAGGTTATCGACTATTATGCCAAGAAGGGTGTTCTTGCACAGCTTCATGCAGAGAAAACCCCAAATGAGGTTACTGCTGAGGTTCAGAAGGTTCTCTCGTCATAATTTTTCTTTTTCCTCGTATGTTTTTCACTTATATGCAATCCGCGACATTGTTAGATTGGCTGATTTTCCCCTTTCTACCAAAGTTTTACGCCAGGCTTCAAGCTCTAAGCCTCTGGTTACTTTCTCCTAGATGCTTTTGACTTGGTTGCATAATAAGAAGTTCACAGTGAAATTTGTGACTATTTTTGGAAATGAATGCAATTAACTTTTCCTTTTTACCATGGTGTTGTTTATGACTGAGAATGTGGTCATCTTTTAGCCTAGCGCAAACATTTTAGGATACTGTCACAAAATTGATAATCTCAGCTTCTAAATACCCTCCTTGGCTTCGATGATGGGTTCCCGGCCTAATGTTAGGCACTTAGGCTTAGGCTGTAGTTCCAATGCTTCAATTTGGCATAGCGTGTTAGCATTTATATCTGGCTCAACAAATGTTTAATTAAAATTTAGTTAAATAACACAATTTTCTATTTTTGCTACCCACTTTTTCGACACACTTACACTAACTATTCACTTTCATTATTTTATTTAAAATATTATTTATTTATCTAATTTTATTTTTATTTTTTAATTTAACTTATACATTGTTGAGCTACAGTGCTCGACACATTTTGTTTAGTAGATTCTAATCCCTCGACGCAAGTTAATTATCAGTGAAAAAACCCTACATATCTTGTGGTAGTTGTTTGTTTCTGTGTGTGCATGTGTGAGAGAGAGAACTTCCTTATATAATTTATTCCGAGTAATGCTACACATATTCCTACTTCCACATTTTCACTTTCATACACCCTGATGTGACTTTTAAATTCATCATTTGATTTTGAATTGATCAGTACTAAATTTTAATTGGATACTAATTTTAAAAAATAAATCAAAGCGTGTGAGAGTGTGTGTAGCATTACTCATTTATTTGAGCATGCCTTTAAATTTGTGAACTATGTTATAATAAGTTATATGCTAGAATTTCAATTTGTTAAAGGCACCCACAAACATCAAATTTTGAGTCTGAATTTATGTACGAAAATTCGTATTTTATACATCTTCGACATATTCTTATCACTACAAAGCTTGGTAAATCAAGACGGCTTTTCCTCAATTCTCAAGCTTCATTTTAAAACTGACATTGACTTCTATTTCTATAGCGTGTCCATAAAATAGCAAGCGAGGGAACTTGGTTTAATAAACCTGCAATGCAAAGGGCCCAAACTTAAAGCCCATTTAATATGAAAGACGGCCCATTACATGGTAATAATCAAATAACTCTTGATGAATAAAACCCCCTTGTGTGCTTCCCTTTGAACTTGAAAAGAGAGTGAAGTTGATGAAATATTAAGAATAAATGATCTCCTCGTAATCAGTGAAAAGAGAGTGAACTCTCATCCGACTCTAGTTAGAGTTAGAGGTAAAGCATAGAAGTCCTATTACGAGTTCTTGAAATGATTGATGAATGTTGTTTATGGATTTACAATTGATTGTTTTGGAATTGTTTTTCTTTCGAGATTAATTGCATGTTGATCAAATTTCATGATTCATTATGAATTTTGGACATATCAAATGACACTTGGTACGATTTGTTATGATTCAAGAATATTTTGAATGCATAATCTGCATGTTATTGGATTCAAAGCCCTAACCAACTCAAAATGAATTATAAAGAGAGTTCTCTAACCTAATTGAGTTCAAAGATGTCCCAAATATATGTGATATAATGGTAGAAGGATCCTTGAAACTCTACTGTTCTTCATTAATATTTCTTTTAACTCAATTTTACTTAATTTAGTTTTACTTTTAAAATATCATTCTATTGCTTCACTTTTTAGTGGGAAAACAATAACTGAGTCATTTTAATTTTCTTTATGATGATGGAGATTTTATTTGAGTGTCTACTATTTATGTGGATCGACTTCAATCTCACTGAAAATTTTATTACTTGCAATCATCTTAGAACATGGGTTTACCAATTGCTTAAATAACCTAATAAAGCCCATCGGTTTTGTGGGCTTTATACATTGTGAAAGAGGCCCATGGATTTGAAACTTTAGCGATGTCCTGATCCAGTGATGATCGATAACTATACGAAAGAGCCCAAGGGACAAATAGGTCCTAGTCCTACAGCCTCTCTCTCTCTCTCTCTCTCTCTCTCTACATAAACCAAGAAGTGCTACGTGTTGCAAAGAGAGTGGTGGTGAAGGGAGCATGATATTCGGATCTCACTGTCAAGCCAACTATAGTTTAAGGAAAGGCATACATTGTTTAAGAAAAGCTACTTTGTTTTGTTGTGTTGTTCTTTTCTAATCATTTTTATTAAATGAGATCTCGTGACAGTCATTATCTTCGTCACGTTGACCTTATTGATATCCCCCCCATCCAATTTTATCGAACCTCCCGAGAATCAAATTTAGCTTTTTCTATTTCTATCCAAAAAAAAAAAAAAACATATATTTTCAATGAATTGTATGAAATGAGAAATGATATAAACTATGAAATGCTGACATGAAAGTTCTATTAAATTTTTAGGGTGTTTTTTTTTAACAATTACTAATTCAAATATTAAGATAGATAAGGACAAAAGATTTTTTTTTTTTTTTTTGCTTTTATTTTTGAAAAATAGTTAATAATTTCATGAACAACCATAGGTGGAGAAATTTTGACAGTTGACCCATTTTTGACTCGGGATAGTGACTGTCGATAAAAGTAAGCAATGGCGGAGGTAAAGGTCCATTTACGTTTCTAATAAAAGTTGGAGGTAGCGTGGAGGTTGCTTCTGTTTCTAACATAATTACTAGCTTAACACCTCTTCAACTTTTGAAAGTTCTAACTTTTTAGTGACGGTGAAAATAGAAAGTGAAAAACCATTTTTACCTCTCCCACCTGAGTAGAATAAGTAAATTTGGATGGCAAAAATATTAATTTCACCCGTCATGGTCTCCCAGCATACCAAAAGACTTTACATATTCACTTTTTAGATTTGATAATGATATTGTGACTATTGTCCTTGTAATAAAAAAAAATATAATTATGATTAAAAAATTTAAAAAAAGAAAGAAAGAAAGAAAGAAAGAAACCAACCATTTATGGAGAAAAAAAAGTTGAAAAACCCACATTTTAGCACTTACTTTTTCTCTCTCAAAGTTGAGCATCGGACCGCACTAGCACGGAACAGTTCCAAATCACAGACTCCCGCTGAACGTATTATCTCGTATCTTCATTTTCCTCAGGCACTGATTTACCAAACGATTACTTGTTTACTAGATTTTCGATTAAGATGACATAATTGCTAATTCAGTTGCTCAATCATCAACCTTTTTCGCTCTTTCTTGGATTTGAATCTTTTCTTTTGGCTCTGTTTAGTACCGCGATAGTGTCATTGACTTGAGAGTGAGAAGTGGAAGATGAAACTTGCTCCGAGAGAGATTGAGAAACTCTGTCTGCACAATGCCGGATACCTCGCTCAGAAGCGTCTCGCTCGTGGCTTGAGGCTCAATTACACTGAAGCTGTGGCTCTCATAGCTACACAGGTTCGAACGTTATATGCATATATATGGATATGTATGTATGCATGCGTCTGCGCTTGTGTGTATATCGAGTGAGCTATAGATTTGCTGAATTAGGTTACAAGCATGCAAATCGGTGTGTTATTGAACATGAAGAATTACAATTTGGTGTTTTCACACTAACTTATGGTTTGTTTGAAGATTTTGGAGTTTGTTCGCGATGGTGAGAAGTCGGTGGCGGAATTGATGGACATAGGGAAACAACTTTTAGGAAGGTATTTATTGTGAATTTGTTGTATATGTACGCATAAATACGTATACGAATAACTGTTTTAGGATGGTATGACTCTGAATTTTGTGTACTTGTTCTTCCTAATGTTATGTGTGCAAGGCGTAGAATTGATTCATGGTAGCTTGTTTTAGGAAGGTGTTTATTGTGAGTTTTATGTATATATACACATAAATATGTATATGGATACTTGTTTTAGGATGTTATGGCTGTGAGTTTCATGTGTTACTTGTTCTTCCTGATGTTATTTGTGCAAGGCCTATAATTAATCCATAGTTACCTGTTTTGAGTATTGATGCAATGGTGAATCATCGGATGTGACAGCTTATAGCATCTACATGTTGCCTTTGTTTTGTGTGTTAACAGGAGACAAGTTCTTCCAGCTGTACCTAATCTTTTGGATGCTGTACAGGTATAAGGCAATTAAGTTCTTAGTTAGAAATGAACCCTCCAGTTGAGTTCTTGAACTCATCAATAAGCAATGCATAATTTGTACTTTTTTTTAATGAATTCTGGCTAGTAATTTACCTGAGTAGGTTAATGCATGGGGAGTGTAAGCATATGGAGTAATTTTTATTTTTTATTATTTAAAAAAATTTCTTTAAGTACAAATTATATATTGATTATTACATTCAAACTTTAGGGTACGAAATTTGTTCGTTGTTGTTGTTGTTTTATTTTTTTTTCATATTTATTGATTTAGTGTTTGAGAGGTTTGAAATATAATACATGCATCAAGCTTTCGATCGTATAACCTGACACTCAGCTCCCCATCTTCCCATGCGAAAAGACAAAACAACAAAGAATCAATAAAGAGGAAAAAGAAAAAAGAAAATTTCTTCCAACTATGATTGAGCTAAACTGAATGTAGGTTGAAGGGACCTTTCCTGACGGGACTAAGTTAATCACGGTTCATGATGCAATTGCTAGTGAAAATGGAAATCTGGAACTGGCTTTACATGGCTCTTTTCTTCCAGGTAAGGTTTAGGGTTTATGGCTCACCCTGAATTCTAAAGCTTGGAATTACTTGATATTGGGACCTGTTTGTCCTTTATTGTCTGCTTTCAAAATTCTGACCAGCAGAAGTACCTTATGGAGATTCTGAATCTTACTCCGCATCGGCAGCTCTGGATATGGAATTTTGTGTCCTTGCCTTTGAAATTGAAAAGAGATTGCAATTGATGATGTATTTAGAATAAAACTTTTCATTAATGAAGATCCTTCATTGAGATGTTAAATTTCCTAGTAATCAGTGAGTTTTTTCCCTGTGATTGATGAACATTTGCTTTGTGTTGTTGTCTTTCTTTATTTTCTGGTTTAAAAGAATGTGAGAAACTTGTAGGGAGCTATAAAACCTACAACCTAATTTGAACCTACTACCAAGTTTCCTAGAAAAGACGTGGAAATTTGAGCAATGATCTGGCAACTGTGTGGACATGAATAGATTTTGATACTCATGAGCATGGACTGTTCATTTTAATTTCAAAGTTCTTGATTAACTTCGTATCACATTCACAATCAATCCCTTTACATTCCTGACCACCTTCCATAAAATTTAAGTTCAATGTATTAACTTGCAAATTCTTCAGTCTTCTACAAATGGAGTTGAAGTTAATAAATAAGTTTCTTTGAGTATGCACCATGTTTAGTACTGGATGCAGCATGGCTGAAAGAGATTTATTTCCTACAGTTCCTTCACCAGACAAGTTTCCTGTGCTAGAAGATAATAAAATTCCTGGTGAAGTAAACTTTGGAAATGGAAATATTACTCTTAATCAAGGAAGGAAAGCAGTAATCCTCAGCGTCGTCAACACTGGAGACAGGCCAGTTCAGGTGCTTTCATTTAACCTTTTAACCTGCTACTCCTTATATTTGTGGGATGCTCTTCTTTTTCCCTTTTGTTCTTCCACATTTATCTATAGTTATTCAGTTAGCAGTCATCCACTTAACTGAAATCAGCTTCCTACCATGTTTACTTGCAACTTCAGGATTTGATGATGAAAATTGTATATGTTTCCTGAGTTATAGTACTGAACTTCTGTGATATTTTAATTAAAAATGGAATATTTTTTGATTGACTGACTGGGTGGCTATTTTTTACTTTCCATGTTCTTTGGAGAATTGAAATCCTTTCTGTAGTGTGAATTGGTTTTTATAACTTACATGGTCAATAGTCAATTTTTAGCTTATTCCTAGTTGGAGGATTTAGACAGTTTTCAAGCTCCTCAGTAAACTCAAAAATACCTCTGGGATATGGTGTTGCTGGCTTACCGCTGGTATTATTGAGATGGGACTCGTTGGAGAAAAAACCCTTTTTACCAAATTAGACATTGATTGTTATGTGTGCGCACACACATATTGTAAAAGAAATTTTTAGTAGTCATGTAAGATATAAGAAATTTTAAGATTCTTGTTGTATAGACTTAATTTTCTTTGAATATAGATATGTCTCAAAATATTGAATGACATGCTCTGATGTTTCTAACATATTGCACGGGTCAACATCTCATGTGCATTTTCTTTCTCTGGTTAACTATATGGAAAAGATAAAGAGTATTTTTTTAAAATCATTCCGCACTGTTTTAGGTTGGCAGCCACTATCACTTTATTGAGGTTAATCCATACTTGGCTTTTGATCGACGGAAAGCATATGGCATGCGCTTGAATATACCAGCAGGAACAGCTACACGATTTGAGGTAGCATTTTTATTTGTTATTCAATAAAATGCAACTAAACTTTGTTCTTTTGTTCATCTTCTGTATATCAATATTCTGCCTACATCTTTGGCTTTTATGACTTCGCATGTAAGTAAAAATTTACCCAGTATATATATATATATATTTTATCATATTGTAACTGAAAACTGTTTCTTTTTTTTCTCTTAATACATCAATGGGCTTAAACCTGTTCAGCTCTTTGACTAATTCACTCTATGCATTATTACTGGCTATTTGTTTGGCCAGCCTGGGGAAACTAAAAGTGTCGTACTTGTAAGCATTGGAGGTAAGAAAGTGATCAGAGGAGGAAATGGCATTGCTGATGGTCCGGTTGATCATGCTAAACATGGGAAAGTCATGATGGAAGCTGTAAGCTCGAGAGGTTTCAGACATCTGGACGCAACAGATGCTAGGTTAGACCTTCCCCTGGGGCAATTCCGTGCTGTTTGTTTCATTTTTGTTTGTGATATCAATAGGATTGCTTGAGTAAGTAAACACATTCCACTTAAATGATAAAAGATATATGGAAAAATGCCTTACCTCAGAACTGATTTTGCAGTGAAGGTGTTGTCGGAAAACATTCTGCTTTAACCAAAATAATCTCTCGTGAGGAATATGCCAACATGTATGGGCCTACCACAGGTGACAAAATTCAGCTTGGTGATACCAACTTGCATGCTGAAGTTGAAAGGGATTTTGCTATTTATGGCGATGAATGTGTCTTTGGAGGTGGGAAGGTTATAAGAGACGGAATGGGCCAGTCATGTGGGCATCCATCAGCTGACTCTTTGGATGCTGTGATAACAAACGCTGTGATTGTTGATTATAGTGGAATCTTTAAGGCAGATATAGGTATCAAAGATGGTCTTATTGTTTCCCTTGGGAAAGCAGGCAATCCAGATATCATGGATGGTGAATGTCAAAATATGATCGTTGGGGTAAAAGTCTCATCTCACAGTGCAGACACAGTACTGTTGCCCACCATGTTAATTGCACACACTTACACTTTTTTAATAATCAGGTTAACACTGAGGTTATTGCGGGGGAAGGAATGATTGTAACTGCAGGAGCCATAGACTGTCATGTACACTTCATATGCCCTCAATTGGCATATGAAGCAATTTCAAGTGGTGAGCCACCCAACTGGGAAAGTGCTGCTGAAATTTATGAACATATCAATGTTTATATACTGATTTGTGTCTGTGTCTGTATAAATTGGCAGCTTAAATGTAGATGATAAAAGTTGGAAAAGCTTAATCATTTTGTCATGCTTATGCTACATCTAGCACTGAGATACTTAAGAATTTTTTTATTTATTACTTTTTTCATGCGTGCCTCTTGAAACTCAAAATCTTGTCATTCATAGTGGTCCACCATATGTTTTATGACTTTGAAAGAACTCTTTTAAATGCTCCCAATCATTATTTCAGTTTGAAACAAGCCTTAATTGTTATTGTAGCCCTTTCTTTCTAAATCTTGAGAGGAGGGAGACCAAAAGATTATTGAAAACAGGTCAGCGAGAGACCCTTCAGATCATGTTTAGTTGAATTTGTCCAGATCAAACTCAACATGGGCTCCATCAATTCGATATGATCAAACTCAATTAAATAACTTGTTTGGAAATAGAATCATACATTTTTGAGCAGGTTGTGTTATTATCATTTGTTGTTGCTTGGCATGTTTGTCTGAACTATATTTTGGTACCTAGAGTTCATGACTCTGTCCCTTAGCAATCTGAGTAACCTCTGTGCGAGAAAATTAATTGAAATGAACATTTCTCTGTAATGTGTCATGATTCCTTTTTACCAAAACTTCTCGTTATGTGTAGGCGTAACAACATTAGTGGGAGGAGGAACAGGACCTGCTTTTGGAACACGTGCAACGACTTGTACTCCAGCACCATCACAAATGAAGTTAATGCTGCAAGCAACTGATGACCTGCCTCTAAATTTTGGTTTTACGGGGAAAGTATGCTTGATTTTTGTTGACTTTATGAATCTCTCTCTCTCTCTTCCTTATATAACGTTTAAGGATAAGCTTTTCAGTTGGCATTATATGAACGAGTTGCTAAAATTTTGAACTCTGAAGGTTTTTCCCCTCGCTATTCCTCCCACCCCTTTTTCCATCCTTATTTATTCTTATACCTCCTTCTGTAATTCCCTTTGTTTACTTAGGGGAACACTTCCAAACCTGATGGACTACATGAAATAATAAGGGCTGGGGCGATGGGACTGAAGCTCCATGAGGACTGGGGAACTACTCCTGCTGCAATAGACAATTGTTTGACTGTTGGGGAACAATATGACATCCAGGCATTTTTTTGTTGTATTTCTTTTTCAGTTATTTGAAACATTTGAGTATTACATCAGTATCCAATTTTGTCCATTTCTGTTGATTTTGACAGGTTAATATCCACACCGACACATTGAATGAATCAGGATTTGTAGAACATACTATTGCTGCATTTAAAGGAAGAACTATTCATACCTACCACAGGTGCAAGTTGCATACAATTTGTTTTTCAGTCTTCTATCACTCAAGTGCCTACCATTTTCATTAGCTACTGTTTTTTTTAAAAAAAAGAAAAAGAAAAGGAAAAAGTAGATTATAATCGAAAGTACACTGTGGTTATTCATATGAGCAAATTTCTTTCATGAGGCCACATAAAGGGGAGTTTACCTATAGAGAAGTAAAACTTTCTTGATAGCAAAGGCCTTAGTTGTTTTGTAAAAAGTGGCTAAATTGACATCTCGCCCTTTTGGTCATAGGAGTACTTCCCATACTTTCAATACTTCATAAATTTTTTACACAATGCTGTCTATCCTTCTTAATCTTCAAGTTGTCATGACTTGACACTAATTGATTTCAGCTCTTTCATGTGATTATAAAATGTTTCTCTCATTAGTATGATGCGATGAGTTCATCCACTATAACATTTTGCCTTATTTTTCAACTTTTCTAGTTGTTGATGTTTGTCCTACTTCTTTGGTACCTTGTGGACAGTGAAGGTGCTGGTGGTGGTCATGCTCCAGATATCATCAAAGTATGTGGTGTGAAAAATGTCCTGCCGTCATCTACAAACCCCACACGACCTTTTACTTCCAACACTATAGATGAGCATCTTGACATGCTGGTATGAGAAGATAATGGAAGTATTGATACAGCATGCATTATGGATGTCTGATTCTAAATTTGGTCTGAATATGTACAGATGGTCTGCCATCACCTTGATAAGAACATTCCGGAAGATGTGTCTTTTGCTGAATCAAGGATAAGGGCTGAAACAATTGCTGCAGAAGATATTTTGCATGATATGGGGGCAATTAGCATTATAGCTTCTGATTCACAAGCTATGGGTCGCATTGGAGAGGTCTGTAATTCCTTCTTTTTTTTTTCTTCTTGTTAGATTTTTTTTTTCTTCCCTCAGCTCTGTTTAGACGACTCTGTAGATGCTTGCAAATTCATATTAGAAAATTCTGTCTGATTACTTATCAAAAAAAAAAAAAATGAAGAAGAAGAAGAAGAAAATTCTGTCCGATAAAACAGGCAACCAAACATCAGAACATCATGACATGGTAGCTTGACTTGAAAGTGAGCATTTCAAGTTATTGTAACTGATGAGTAAGACAGCACCATTTTTTTAAGTAACTAAGAAATCATCTTTGAAGCATGGAGACAGACATGGGTGCAGATACGGACACTCAACATGGTGCTGGCACTTAAACAAGACTTGTCCCACACAGGATGTAGGACCAGGGACGCCTGACGCTAAACTGATGTGTTTGTTGCTAAAGTCTATTTTTGGAAATTTATGATGTTATAAAGGTTGAAACTTAACTATGGAATATTAGCATTGTCTTGAGTGCACACCAACCCATGAATTCTTCATAATGTTTGTTCTTTAATCTTCACTTCATTTCTGTGGCACATTTTTTCGCATTTGTTCTGTTGTTTATAGTTAACAATGCTGCTAATTTTATTTTGTCTGAAGCTCAGGTCTGTCTCACAAACTCTTTTTTACCAGGTGATAAGCAGAACTTGGCAAACTGCCCACAAGATGAAGCTACAAAGAGGATCGATTGACCCTAGTGGACCAGACAATGACAACCTTCGTATCAAGCGATACATTGCAAAATACACTATAAATCCTGCAATAGCTAATGGGTTTTCTGAATATGTTGGTTCAGTTGAGGTATGATAGTTTGGATATCTATGAGCTCAATTCCAATGTGAGCTGCACAAAAGTATAAATATGTCATTTCCTTTTTTATTAAGAGTCCGTTTGGTCTTACGATTTTGCAAGTTAAAAATGCGTTTTTAAATAAAATCGCAAAAAATGTCATGTTTGAAAGTGCATTTGAAAAAAAATAACGGTCACAAGCAAAGGAGTGCGTTTTTAAAAACACACGATCTTAAAGGTCAAACTGCTATTTTATAGGCCAAACTGTGATTTTACCAAATGTTTAACTGTGCTTTTAAAAATCATGTTTTTATTAACTGTGTTTTGAAATTGCCATTTTTCAAGCCTCACATTTTGAAACTGTTAAACCAAACATACCCTAAGTTATATATTTCATGGATGGAATTCAAAATGAGACAAAAGCATACGGCCCTTACACTGTACTTTTATTAGTTGGTCCCGCCATAATATCTCTAAAATGGAAAAATCCAACCAATTCGCAGTTAATTTGTATTTATACTTTTATCGAAGCATCTAAAATAGTTGACCGCAGTCATATTATTCTGCAAAATCTTGACATTGTAGATGGCTTGTAGGTGGGATCCATCGGGTTCTGGAAGATCAATTAAAAGTTTAACATTGTAACTGATATTAAGGTAGTCGAGCAAATATTTTTCCCTTTCATTTTATTTTTTGTTTCTGCAGGTTGGGAAGTTGGCGGATCTTGTTATATGGAAGCCGTCTTTCTTTGGGGCAAAACCAGAAATGGTAATAAAAGGTGGTGCAATTGCATGGGCTAATATGGGCGATCCAAATGCTAGCATTCCCACACCTGAACCGGTAAAGTTTGCTATTTCATCTATATTCTGGAGCATCTTATGTGATAGATTTGACAGGCATGACTTATAAGCATCCGGAAATGAATTTGGCAGTGTTGGAATCTTCTCATTGTTGGGTTGGAACCTTAACCTGTTACTTGATCATAATTCTGAGTCTGAGACGATGGTTGTGCTCACTTCTGAGTTTTATACATCAAGTCAACCTGCTTAGAGAATCCTAAACATTAAAATGTCTAACTTACTTTTGTATGGTTAGGAAAATTGCATCTATAGGCTCTAAAGAAGTTATAAATTACATCTGACATCAGTCCCTGTAGTTCTGATGGGATTAACACTGAGAACCCAAGATAAATGCAATCAAGTTCTTTTCTTAAGACGAGAATGTTTTCAGGTAATAATGAGGCCTATGTTTGGAGCATTTGGCAAGGCTGGAAGTTCTCACTCCATTGCTTTTGTCAGCAAGGCAAGGATCTTTTCTCTCTCGCCCCCACTTTTTCCTCTCATTTTCTTCTTTCTAAATAACTCTGTTAATTTCCTTTTCTGTTTTCTCCTTACAAACAGGCAGCTTTAGATAATGGAGTTAAGGCCGCGTATGGGCTCGACAAGAGGGTGGAAGCTGTGGGCAATGTTTCGCGACTAACCAAATGTGACATGAAGCTCAACGATGCCCTTCCAAACATCACGGTGGACCCTGAGACATACAAGGTGACAGCAGACGGCGAGGTTCTTACCTGCACTGCAGCCACCACAGTTCCTCTTTCTCGGAATTACTTCCTCTTTTAAGCGTCGGTAATATGTCTGAGCCTCAATCATTTTATGCTTTAAAACAAATTTACTAAACTGAAAACAAATAATGATCCTTCCAAAATAAATGAAATAGCTCTTTCCAAATCGAGGTCCATTTTACTGGACGCCTCTACCACATTAGAACACTTGCGCACCAGCAAGTTCAAACTTCAGTGCTCCCTTCACCACCATTTATTTTTGGACTCAATTATAAGTGGCCCCCCACTTGATTTGTCATCTCAGTTTAATTACCTTACTTTTTCTTTCTTGGGGAAGAAAAAAAATAGACAGAAACTTTGTATTCATGCTTTGGTTCCGAATAATTTGCTTCTCGATGGGCTCAATTATGTAAGTGTCCCTTGTGCGCCGCCACTAAATGTGTGCCATGTTTCATCTGCCACTGCAAGTTGTAGTGCTCGACAGTTCATGTCTCAGTCTGAGCCTCTTAGGCTGATTGAAGGAGATTTTGTGTGAAAAAATAAATGCTGGAGATGGGATGGGATGATTGAAGGAGAACTCCAATTATTTTTTGAACTTAAAAACAATCTTTACTATTTATTTTTCTCGGGAAGATCTCCAAGAGTTTTTTCACTGGAGACAGCCAAATGCAAACTCAAAATGATCTTTTGTTAGTATTTGTTGTCATCAATTTTATTTTATATCCTGCACATTTCCCATATGATAAATCCCTCATTCTCTGAACTAGAGATTAAACCATATGAAGTTTAGCGAACCAAATTAAGAAAAAAAAAATGGAATTTTTTTTATCCAAGTAGGCATGTGCGCATGTGATCGTGAAAAGGAAGTCTCAAGAAGTCTTTAGTTTTTATTTTTCTAATGGAGTTTTTTCTTCTTCTTCTTTTTTTCAATGGCTTTTGGCCTTTTAAATGAGGTGACTTTTGGCTTTGTGTCACTCAAAAAATGAGGTGACTTTTAAAATTATTATTTGATCAAAATTTAATAATGATTAATTACAAGCCTAGTGATGATTTTAAAAGTTGCATTATTCTTTGAAGGACACAAGAATAATTTGTAGCATTACTCGGTCAACGGTGAGGGCTTTCGACTTAAAGTTGGCCGGCGAAAGGAAAATTCATTGCATGAGACAATAATAATAGGCAATTATGGATGACAATTTCTAAAAGGAAAAAGGATTAAAGATTCAATGTAGCAATGCTGCTATATATTTACGAGAGATGTCTGGCTCACATAGCATTCAAGTGAAACTGAAAGACTTGTTCCATGATTTTATTTTATTTTTGAAAAGAGTTGTTCTATGATTAAAATTTTGTTTTATTGCATTTAATAGTGTTATATCATTTAAAATTTTTAAATAACGTAATAATATATACATCGTTAAACCTATGAAATATAATTTTAATTATGAAATGACTCCATTTCACTAAAAAATGATCTTATTCCGTCAAAATCATGGATATACTATTGATCCTTATGTGGATTACTTTATGGACTAGGAGTGGACTCTATGCAATAAGCCGACAGATTCTCATGTGCAAGTCCTTGAGGCATGCATGATTAGCAATTAGCAAATCATCTTTTTTAAAAAAATAAATAAATTTTATTCAACTTCGGGAAGAGGAAAGGGGGACTAGCGAATCATCTTACATGTGTGGACCTGCTTCCGAAGCACATGTACATATATCAACGAGAGTTGGCTGGAAGGGTTTTTTTTTTTTTTTTTTTCAAAGCAAATATTGGGAAAGGGGTACAACAATCAAAACAAAAATTGAAAATAAAAAAGGTAGACTCCCAACAAAAGATGCAAAACAAAAATTACAATGGAGAAATACAAACAAATGGTAGAAAATTGATCAAAATTTGACCCAATACTCTTAATAGAGACCGTATACAGTGGTAAAAACACTAAAACAAATGCCACATAGACCCTTTACACCTTGCCCAAACCTTCAATGCAAGGGGCATGGATATGAGTATGACCCTCGAGATATTCTTCAGCCTTACTCGAAATAGCTCCATGCTAAGAGACTACAACACCCATCGGGATGTAAACGAAGCAGGAAAGGCACTGACAAAATCTAAAGTAGGAACCAATAAAGAGATGGTGAACAAAACACAATTAGCTAAAAGTTTGAAATGAATGGTTTCCACCATATGACTAATGATCGTTAGTTTTGGCTGACAGCACTGCATAAGGAGTTAGAATAATCTCTAGGACTCAAAATCATTACTTTATTATATGAGATGATACAATGAGGAAAAGAAAAGGGGAAGAAGAAATCATTTATTGATTTGTTGACGGAGAGAGTAAAAAGAGTAGAGAAATGCTACACACTCTCATATGATTTTTAAAATTACTATTGGATGCAAATTTAATAGCCAATGATAATTTATTTCAAATCCATGCTGAGGAGTGTTGATAGCATTACTCCACAAACAAAACATAGAGTTTTAATTAATTCTCATTAAGTCACGTGAATCAAACAAAAAGTGGAAATTATTTTTTAATAATTGATAGGCCTAGAAGTTTGCTTGCTTTCTTGCCTACCTTATTATTACTATTATTTTTTTTGGGGTGTTCCTTTTGTTTCCAATAGGAATGAAAACTGCCGTGATTACACTTTGACCTTTGCAATCTCCACCAAAACAGGCGACTCTTGAATGTTCTACCATACTTTGAAGTGCAGTTAGACATATATATAATACATGTCAAAAAAAAAAAAAAGACATACATATAATAGTTTAAGTGCCATGTTGTCATCGTGGCAACAACCAACAACTGAAGGTATAACAACCTTGTTTTAATTGCCAGTTGTGAGGTGTGGGGGCAGTGTGGAGTACTATGAATGAATTTCATGGTTTGACCGTAAAAATGTATCACTTTCCACATTCCTTGAGTATAGATGGCAACGATGGTTAAGCCTTTGATTTGTAGTATTAATGTTTTGCCTCGTTATTAAATATCCGCTTTGGTTTGTAAAAATGTCGCAAATGGTACTTTATGTGGACATCTTATAAACGCAGTTAGTACTTTCGTCTAAAAACTTAACTGCATGCCACGTCAAACTAATTAGCAAGTACTACTTAATTTCGTTTGTCACATTAGCATTATTTAGAATTAAAAAGAAAGGAAAAAAAAAAAATTTAAGGGTAGTCGAAACACTTCTTATGCCCTGCCTACTATCCTCTCAATGGCCATAAAAGTGATTCGACCACCCTCAAATGACTAGATAAAAGTGGCCAAAATCACTTATAACCATATGAAGTGACTCGACCACTCCCATTTAACCATTTAAATGAGTGAAATGAATTATTATACCTTGAGAGTAATTCGGCCACCCCAAATCGGCCATTGTGACCCTAAACATTAATGAGCTTGAATTTAAAATTCGGTTTGATGTCACTTTACCGTATTCTTTAAGTTTACCTTTTTATCTCCAATTGGCACGGCTCGTGACATTGGCCTCACATGTAAAAAATTGCAAGACAGCTCATTAATACTTACCATCAAATAATCATTTTAATTATTTCTTATTCCAAATATAGGATGATCTGACTATTTATTTTGTTAAATGATTTGAATAAAAGAAAAATGAACACACTGATCCAATGCATTGGAGGTTGAAGTGGTGGAAGAAAGAAGGCTAAGAATTGGGTGGCTCGGTAAAAATAATGGTGGATTAGGAGGTGCAGCTGATCCGGTCGAATGCACAGCTTGGCGGATTGAGGATGTGTAGATTGAGAATGTGTGAATCACGCCTTATGAAGTGGAAGTCACTAGTTCAAATCTCCCTCCTATTCCCTTGTGTCAACATGAAAAAAAAATAAAAAATAAAAAATAAAAAAAAGTTTCTTAGAATTTAAAATTAACACATCTTTTAAAAAATAGAAATAATATAAAATTATATATCAATATATTTATATCTACATATTGATTATTGCATTGATGGATCTGCCTACCGACCTCCTTTTTGGACCAAGTAAAGATCTCTGTTGTCACATAAATTTTAATTTGCAGATTTTAAGTAATATAAAAAGGCATCTGACAAAAAAGAGGAAAAAAATAGTAAGGGCAGTGGTAAATTCACCTCAAGGATGGATCTTCCACGTGACAGCCTTCGTCGTTTGCGAAGGTGTCAGTATCCAATTCGTATAAAAACGGTTCACCAACCAGCAGGTCTTTCTTTTTCTTTTTTGGTATTGAGGTCTTTCTTTTTTAGTTTTTGGATAATTTTTCTTGCACATTTTACACGCTGGCGACTTTTTCTTGCAACTAGCATTTGCTATTTTCGCAAGTCACACGCTTCTCCACAAGCGCGTTTCAAACGCATTCTAAAAAACCACGTAGATCATCGTCCATGCACAGCACTTTCCACCCAAAGCATTGGAACGTTCGTGCACGCTCCCATGTTCGCGAGTCTCGTTGCATTTCCCTACCAGAGCTGATCGGACACCTACAAAAAACCTCGTCCACTGTCGTCACTCCCACCAACTACTTCTGTAAAGGGAAGTAAATAAACAACACCACTACACCAGAGAATCACACGACGCCGTTTCACCCCTCCTTGGCAATATCAATCAACGTCCTCTTTTTCATATAGTATCTCAGCAACTACGAGTCAAAGAGTTTTTACACGCAGGGAGAAATGCTCACGGCGGTCAAGCCAGCCGGTCCTTCGAAGTCTGACATCTCCAGAGGGGTCTTCCGGCGAACGCCGGCGATCTCCGGAGAAAGCCCCAGAGCCCGGGTACGGGTGAAAGGGAACGGGTCAATCCGGGCAGTGATAAGCAGTACAGGGGACAAGGCTTTGGAGGCTGCGAGTCCATTGGAGAGCAAAGAGAGTACTAATGGGTCTTTGTTGTCTTCGGGAGGAGGAATCGAAGTGAGGGCAACGGTGACGGTGAGGAAGAAGATGAAGGAGAAGCTGACGGAGAAGATAGAGGACCAGTGGGAGTTCTTTGTCAACGGGTTTGGCCAGGGGATTCTCATTCACCTCATAAGCGAAGAGATTGATCCCGGTTAGTTTTTGTTTTAAGTAAAGCATTTTCTGGGGGGATAGTGATCATCAATGTTGTGATTTCTTTCATGGGTATTGGTTGTGGAGGATTTTCATGCAACAATATGTTGTGAAGAAAAGTAAAAGGGGAAGAAAGCTCTGTGTCAGTGTGACATGTGTTTATCTGTATTTAATAGTCTAATTTTTTTGACTAACTTTTGGTTTATGTTCATCACATGTTTGAAAGTCCTAAATTTTTAACAGTTTATACTCGCCCATCTTCTATACGAGGGATCCGTGGTTCTAATTCTTAGTAGCTTTTCATTGGTTTTTTTGAAGGAGAACAGTATTGCTACTTTAATGCAGAAATGCTGGTTTTTCTCTTTCTTTTTTTCTTTTTTTCCACAAAAAAATAGGATATTAATGTTATATGCCATTCTTCTTTTTTGGGTTTGTCAATGGAATAGAGGGTTCTGTTTCTTTCTTTCCTAAAATTAGTTGCTGCTTTTTACAGTTACCAATTCAGGAAAGAGTGTGGAGTCCTCTGTAAGAGGATGGTTGACGAGGCCATTGAGCAATCCACACATTGTTGAATATGCTGCTAATTTCACTGTCCCTCATGACTTTGGGTGTCCTGGGGCTATTCTCGTTACAAATCTTCACAACAAGGAGTTCTACTTGCTGGAGATTGTCATTCATGGCTTTGATGAAGGCCCCATCTTCTTCCCAGCCAATACATGGATCCATTCGCGGAAAGATAATCCTGAAAGTAGAATTATCTTCAAAAATCAAGTGAGAATTGTGTAATCTGTAAAGCTCTTGTTTTTTAACAAATTCTTCAATTAATGGTTTCGCTTAGCCAATGCTCACATGAAATAATCACATTGTTGTTGACAGGCATACTTACCATCACAAACACCACCCGGCATAAAAGATCTTCGACGTGAAGACTTGTTGAGCATTCGGGGAAATGGGAAGGGTGAGAGAAAGCCACATGATAGGATTTATGATTATGATCTTTATAATGATTTGGGTAATCCGGACAAGGATGAAGATCTTGCTAGGCCTGTTCTGGGTGTTGAGGAGAGGCCTTATCCAAGGCGCTGTAGAACTGGCCGGCCTCCAACAAAGTCAGGTATGCTATTCTTTAGTGTGTGCTTGGTATTGTAATTTCGCAAATTAAATTATGTGATTTCAAAAAGTTATCATTTGAAAATGTAGAAAAATTGGTGTTTGCAAATCCAACATTTTGAAATCGCAAACCCAAACTGACCCTTAATGTTACTGTGCAATGTTTTTGTGGTGCATTTTCTCCTTTAGTTAATATTAATGATGTGCGTGTTGACTTGGGTGGAAATGAAATAGATCCACTTTCTGAGACCAGGATCGAAAAGCCCCATCCAGTGTATGTTCCTCGGGATGAAACTTTTGAAGAGATTAAGCAGAATACTTTCTCGGCAGGAAGGTTGAAGGCTGTGCTTCACAATCTTATACCATCTATTGCTGCTTCATTGTCGAGTTCGGACATCCCTTTTAAGTGCTTTTCTGATATTGATAAGCTATATAATGATGGTTTTCTCTTGAAAGACGACGAAAATAAAGATATAATTGAGAAGCTGTTAGTGGGCAAGATTGTGAAACAGGTCATGAGCATTGGCCAAACGTTGTGGAAGTATGAAACCCCAGCCATTATAAAAAGTTAGTATGCTTGTTCTTCTACCTGTGTCTTCTTTCTAGTTTCGTAAGTAAACAATTTGTACTTAGGCTTGTATCTTACAATTACATCACAGAAGAGAAAAGAAAAGAAACGTCATTTATTTTTCTTGCACCTTATGCGGTTACTGTATCCAGGAGATAGATTTGCTTGGTTGCGAGACAATGAGTTTGCACGTCAGGCTTTAGCTGGGGTCAATCCGGTGAACATTGAGGTTTTGAAGGTAATACTATAACAGCCCGTTATCTGTTATCTTATATAATTTATGTTTATCAGTTGTTTACAGGGAGTCTTTAAGATTGAAGTATTTGCAGGAATTTCCAATTCTCAGCAAGCTAGACCCTGCTGTCTACGGCCCTCCAGAGTCGGCCCTCACAAAAGAATTGATAGAGCAAGAACTCAATGGACTGAGTGTGGAAAAGGTATTGACATCTGCTTGCTTTATGATATCTGGATTTGTATACTCTCCTCTTTCTTGTATATGATGGTTCATTTCGTAGAAAGAGGCATGGCCATTATTTTTGACTCAGAAGAAAAAAGGATATTTTGATATTCATTTGTGTCTTCTGTTTTCTGTTTGCCAAGGTGCCTAACTTTATCCATAACAACTTCATATTTCTAGCACACCTAAAATGTGATAAAAACAAACATGAATTTGTCAATCAGGGCATATCTATCCTGTAATTTTTGTCTTTATATTTCTAGTGTTTTACCAAACTTTTTTACTATAATTGGTCTTTCACATTTCTCCTTAAGCTCAAAGCAAAAGATTGAGCCAGTAAGCTGCATTATTTTCTTTTTCATTATTTCGCTCCTTTACTTTTTGAAAGACTGAGCCAACAATGGTTTCAGAAATCCAAAACTGAGTTTAACATTTTTTTTCTATGGAAGCATTTCTTTCTATATATAAATATATCTCTGCCTCTTCTGCCTCTCTAACTCTGCCTCTAAAACATCTGACAATACAGGCTATTGAGGACAAGAGACTGTTTATACTCGACTACCATGACATGCTTTTGCCTTTCGTCAAGAAGATTAACTCTTTGCCTAACAGGAAATCTTATGCTTCTAGGACAGTTTTTTTCTATACCAAGACTGGTTTTCTGAGGCCTATAGCTATCGAGCTTTCACTTCCCCCAACGCCTTCCTCACCTCGAAATAAACATGTTTACACTCACGGGCATGGTGCTACCACACATTGGACCTGGAAGCTAGCCAAAGCTCATGTTTGCTCAAATGATGCTGGTGTCCATCAACTAGTGAATCATTGGTAAAAAGATGAAATCTACATAGTTTTAGATTATACTGTATCAAACTAAGTTTGATCAAATTGAGATTATGCAGGAGCCTATTGTAGAAGTAGAACTGATGTTATTATCGGAATTAGAAACCTTGGTCAGACAAAAGAAATGCTGCATTCACACAGATTCTTTACATGCTTCATAAAGTAAGATAACATATGAAGACAGCTAAATCTGTTGGTGATTTTTGTGTTCAGGTTGAGGACTCATGCTTCCATGGAGCCTTATATAATTGCAACTCATAGGCAGCTCAGTTCAATGCACCCCATTTACAAGCTGCTCCACCCTCATATGCGCTACACACTAGAAATTAATGCACTCGCACGGCAAAGTTTAATAAATGGAGGGGGAATAATTGAGGCTTCTTTCAGTCCAGGAAAGTATGCCATGGAGCTCAGCTCTGCAGCCTACAAGAGTTTGTGGCGGTTTGACATTGATGCATTGCCAGCAGATCTTATTCGGAGGTAGGGTTCTAATGCAATGAATACATTAAAACACTAAATTCTTCGGCTCATTTAAATTCCCCCTCCCCTCTAGTGGCTTAGTCTCAACGTATCATCACTATTTCCATAGTTTGTCTACCTTAGGATCACTTTCGGCCTTCTAGTAGAGCATGTTAGAATATAAAATTAAATGATTAAATCCATCTCTTCCTATCAAACTCTAAAGGGTTGGCCCAAGTGGTGGAGGCCTTGGTCTTGAGGTATCATCCTTTCAAGGTCTAAGGTTCAACATCTCATGGATGCAAACAATCCTTTGGGGCCACACCCCTGGTGAAAAACTAGCGATTTAACCAGTTTTGTGTAAGGAAACTTCCGAGGATGCGGTGCACGGGACCCGAGTTTACTCTGTATGGGTGGGTTCGAAGGGCCTTGCCTTGGAGAGGTTCCCCGACATTAAAAAAAAAAAAAAGCACTCTCTACTTAGCAACTTATAATTTTTGGATAATTGGTGATTTACTAATTTAGCATTGTATTTGAGCCAGAGATTATGAGTTCGAACAATGTCACCATAATTCACTTCTCATTTCAATTAAATACTTTATGCATTGGGCCTTGCTTATTAAGAAAGAATTTGAGACCACACGTGAGAAGTGTTAGAGCTTAAGTTTTTTGGACAATTGGTGATTTGACAAAAGAAACAATATAGTTAATGCTTGTCTTGATTTCAGGGGCATGGCAGTGGAGGATCCTTCGATGCCCTGTGGTGTGAGACTTGTAATTGAAGACTACCCTTATGCCGCAGATGGCCTCCTCATATGGTCGGCAATTCAAGAATGGGTAGAAACTTATGTCAACCATTTCTACAGTGAGCCAAATTCTGTCACATCTGATCTTGAGCTTCAAGCCTGGTGGGATGAAATCAAGAAGAAGGGTCACCATGACAAAAGGAATGAGCCCTGGTGGCCTAAACTGAATACCAAGGAGGACTTACATGGTATTCTTACCATAATGATTTGGATTGCTTCTGGTCAGCATGCAGCTATCAACTTTGGGCAGTACCCTTTTGGAGGATATGTCCCTAACCGTCCTACCCTTTTGAGAAGACTCATTCCACAAGAAAATGACTCTGATTATGACAAGTTTATTCTAAACCCTCAGCATACTTTCCTGTCTTCCTTGCCCACGAAACTCCAAGCGACCAAGGTAATGGCAGTTCAAGACACTCTGTCGACTCACTCTGCAGATGAAGAGTACTTGGGTCAGATGAACCTGCTACACAGCCATTGGATCAATGATCATGAAGTTTTGAAAATGTTCAATAAATTCTCTGCTAGACTAGAGGAGATAGAGGAGATAATAAATGAAAGAAATAAAGACACTCGTCTTAAAACTAGAAGTGGTGCAGGCGTTCCCCCATATGAACTGCTTCTTCCCTCTTCCGGGCCTGGAGTCACTGGTCGTGGAATCCCCAATAGCATCTCTATTTGATGACTTTAGCCGGTGCGAAGGTTTCCTAGGTCCTCTCATCTTGTAGTTAGCCATCTTTGTTGCTTTACTATTGCTTTGTCAAAAGCCTGTAAATGTAGGAGCCCCTTATGAATATTATATTCAACATTATAAGTACATCATTTTAGCTTGTGTTTTGGAAACTACTATGAGGACAAGATCATGTTCACCAATACTATCCGTTTCATTTGAAATCAAGAGAATCATATTCCCAACAATTCTGTACTTACAAGATTTTGGAAAATGCACAAAGACAGTTATGGCACTGGCACTGTGGCACACAACCAAGTGAAAAAAAGAATGTAGGAGCAAGACTAATGGTTTTGTTATGCTTTTCTTGAAGAGGGGTAGGGATATCCTTGTTTGTTAGGGTGCTTTTCAACCTATTAAGCTGATTTCAAAGGGGAATTTTGGGTGTTAATTTGTGTTAAATCACCGTCCATCCCAAAAAGTTGAGTTAATACAAAAAAATTTATTTAATTATTTAATTAATATTCTAATACTCTCTTTCATGTAAAATATTTAATTAAAATAAAAATTAAATTATAGAGACAAGATTCAAACATTTACTCCTATATCATGTGGGATCACTATCCAACAAATTTGATACAAGCTCATCCGAAAAATGGATTGAGACTGGTTGAATCAACCAATCCAATGCTCAACCTCATGTGTTTCTTTTCTTTTTTTCTTTTTCCTTTGAATTGAAGGTGAGTTGCTCCAATTATCCAAAAGCTTAATCACAATTAAATATGATTTATACTCTTTGCCAATAACAAGTTAGCTGGATTCACTAACCCCTAATTTGGATTTCCTGTTATATTTTGTCAAAAAAAAAACAAAAAAGGAAAAGAAAAAAAAGGTTGCAAGAAGAGCTTCCTTGCCTAAACAAGAGGGGTGAGAATATCCTTCTCTGTTAGGATCACTGCCGGCTTTCTGGTAGAGCATAAAAGCACTACTTTTCTCCGTTTTAAAAGGAAAGATCTCTAACTTCTTGATGTATAATTTGGTAGGGTAGTACGAATCATTAATTTTTTTTTTTTTTTTTTTCGTGTACTTTGTATCATGAAAGTTTATATCGAATAAAAATAGCAAATTAATAATTAATAAAATACATTAAAAGTAAATAATGCCTCATTCATTCTGTTTGAATACTCATAAATCTGCCAGGATTAAATACTTAATACTCCCTGAAATTTGATAACTTTATTTTTTTTCTTCTGGGGTTTAGTTTTTATCACAAGAGGTCCCTATGGTTTTGATAAATGATCAAGTTAGTCCCTCCGTCAGTTGACCGTTAGTTGATCTAACGGAATTTCACGTGGATCAATCAAATTTTGACACGTAGCACCTACTTAATTTTTTTTTTTAAAAAAAAAAACAAAACAAAAAGAAAAAAAATTTGGGGTGGCTCCCCTTGGCCATTTGAGCCACCCCTTTTGGCCATGGGGGTGGCCTAGCCACCCCCATCTGGCCGGATGGGGGTGGCTTCGGCCACCCCCAATGGGTGCTGGGGGTGGCTCGGCCACCCACATGGAGCTTAGGAGGTGGCCGAAACCATCTCCAATGGTGGTTGGGGGTGCCACCAGTATCCACTGTGGGTGGTTTCGTTCACCCCCAATTTTTTTTTCTTTTATTTTATTTTTTTAAAAAATGCATTTTTTTAATTTTAAAAAAAATTAAGTAGGTACTACGTGTTAATATCTGATTGGTCTAAGTTGAATTTCGTTAGTTCAACTAACGGTCAACTGATGGAGGGACTACTTGATCATTTATCAAAACAAAGTATCTTTTGTAATAAAAATAAAAAATTAAAAAAAAAAAAGTTATCAAACTCTATGGAAGTATTTAGCATATATATATATATATATATATAATCTTTTTGTAGGTAACATTTGTCTGTTTGTTTCTCGTCATTTAATAACAATTTTATATTGCAAAAGCTGGACAAACTTAAAAGCAAAGGCGATTCCCAAAGTCTAGTTTTGGAGGTACGATGTCAGAAGCAAACTCCCGAAAACCATAAATAATGATCAACTACTACGCCACCAACCAAACACTCATGTTCTCTTTAAATCCAACGGTTGTGCATAGAAAACCTCCGCATTGCCTAAGTCAAGTTATCGTTGGTGGTCAATACCAACAAAGGAAAGTACAATCATCCAACGGCTAGAACTCATTTAGGAAGTAAAATTCAAACAGCCTCAATGATCTGAGTTGCACACGTCATACTTTTCATATAATACCCCTTTTCCGCCTTGTGATGTTTTATTAGCTCAGGAACAAGAGGAACTGGTAGATCACCGATTCACCTGTGTTTGGTCTGCTTTTGACCCCCAGATATTTGCAAATCCGAACACCCAATTCCAGGATCTTCACTGGGTCTCCGCCATTTCTCATCCAAAACGACCAGTTTTAGTCCAATCTTGGAATTAAGAACTAATTTCATGGCTGATCTTCATGTTGTACATACACAGAATCCTCCCGCCCAGACCCCACTCCTTAACTCAAACCAAAACCACACGCGCCAAGGGCCACAAGAAGAAGAAGGCCAAAAGGAAGAGACTCATTTGGAGCAGAGCCTCAAGAAGTTGGAAAAGTTTCTCACTTTCCTCGGGTTCAACCAGTCGTCGTTGTGGAGCTCCGCTCTGTCTTGGGCTGCTTTCTTGCTCATAGGTGTGGCTCTCCCAGTTGTGGTGCTCGAGCTCTCCGACTGTTCGGATTGCGAGGAGTACCAGATAAAGGGTTTTGAGCTGGAAATCGTGGCCTCGCAGGCGTGCCTCGCCGCTGTCTCTTTGCTCTGCCTTTCCCACAATCGTCGCAAGTATGGGATCCGGAGGTTCCTATTCGTTGACCGGTTCAGTGGCAAAATGGCACGGTTTCATGACGATTACGACAAGCAGATTTGGGTGAGCATTTGTTGCAACTTCTGTGTTTGTATACTGCTTTTGCTTGTGTGAAATTGTGCTTTGAATTAAGCAATATGAGAACCCAATTTGCCATCCTTGCAGTTTTGGTATCCCCCGATCAACCTTAATTATGATGATGGCTATGCTAATGAGTTTGAATGCCAATTAAAGTTTTTTTTGTCTGTTCCCAATTTTGTAGAAGAGAAATGCTTAAGTATAACAATAGGTGAAAATCGACAGGATTATATAAATGGCAGTGACGTTTATTGTGTGAACATAATGTGCTTGCAAAAATTACTGTGTTTTCCTTTCTATTCAAATCTTCAAACGAAGTCCATAGGACATGCACTCATCTGTAGTTATTATTTATGTGTTGTTATGTACTCTGTTTTAAACATTTCATTTTCCTTGCTTACATTATTTTGTAAAGATTTTCAAAATCAAGAATAAATCTACTTGTATGCTGCAGATGATTTCTCATCTGTGAATTTGAAGCCAGATTTACCTCTTCAGTTTTGTTGCCGTAGAATTCTAATTTATGTTTTACTAAGATAATTTATTTTCATAGGGTTCTTTACGCTTGCTCATTTATTGGGGACTGCCATGTATCATTCTGAAGACTGCACGTGAAGTTATCCGCGTAATATATGTACATCATGAATCATGGTGGCAGTCAGTTGCCATTATATTAGCTTTGATTATATCCTGGACTTATGTGAGTATGATCTCACTATCAGCCAGCGTTTTGTTTCACTTGGTCTGCAATCTGCAAGTTATCCACTTTGATGATTATGGGAAGCTCTTGGAAAGAGAATCTGATGTATTGCTTTTTATGGAGGAGCACACTCGTTTGCGGCATCATCTCTCTAAGATAAGCCACAGATTCCGAATCTATCTGCTTTTAGAGTTCTTTGTTGTCACAGCAAGCCAATTTGTGACCCTGCTGCAGATCACAGCGTATCGTGGAGCAATCACTTTAATAAATGGCGGTGATTTTGCAGTAAGTTTGTTACTATTTTTCACTCTATGAGCTTTTCATGCAGAAAAAGGTGTATATGTTAAATGGAATTGGCCGGTGCTTAGGTCACATTGGATCCCTATCATTTCTCTTATTTTCATTATAACATTATATTAACGCATATTCAAGCTTAAATTTTTGTTGTGTTGTTCCTTCAACTTTCCAGGTGTCCACGATTGTTCAGGTTGTTGGGATTATTCTTTGCTTGCATGCAGCAACAAAAATTTCACATAGAGCTCAAGGCATTGCATCTCTTGCAAGTAGATGGCACGCTTTTCTAGCATGCAGTTCAACAGATTCATCGTGCAACAGAGTTTCCAATAATGTGGGGAACTTGGAGGCTGCGATTCATTTAAACTCCATAGAAATAAATTACTCTGAAAGTGATTTGGAGTCATTGGATTATGGTCCGATTCCTACAAATGCTCAACTGGCTTCCTATATGTCCTCGTATCACAAGAGACAGGCCTTTGGTATGGAATTCACATATCTTGTTTCAATATTACATCTATTCCTCTTTATGTTGGTTTTCTTCTAATCAGTCGAAGATTAAGAAATCACACTTATGATTATTAGATTAGTCACATGATGCAATTTCTCATCCCATACACTTGGTAATGAGTTTCTTGCAGTTTTGCTTCCAGTAATAACTGCTGGCACATGACATGATCTATCATATAACATGAAACTAATCAACCAATAAATGCATATGGATGCAAACCATTTTCTAGAATTTACTCTAATGTTAACTGCACATGCTTTAATAAAAATCTTTTTTTTTGGTTTTGAAAACATGTCATAATATAGAAATTGAAGAAGTAAAAACTTGACACTTTTAGAAAAAGGACACATATATTGGAATGTCTCAAAAAGAAAGAGTAAGATATTAATATTAATACAAAGGGAGTATGTAATTTCTAGCTCAAGAGGGGAATGGGCTAACAGTAAATATTGCTTACAAAAAAACAGCTTACTGTTTTCCTTACTGAAAACACATATTGCTTGGACATTTCAACACCATTTTTGGTATTAGTGACAAAGTTCCCTCATCTATGTACCAACAGAATATTTGATTCATATGTCTTATTTCTGAAAATGGATTCCAACATGTGGATGGTTCTGAAACTTCTGTTACTAGTAGTCTTAAGCAGATAAAAATTTGCTTGGTTTACAGTAATAATTTTCTGCCATCAGTGTTAGGTAGTTCAGCATATGAAAGCATAGATTTTAGGCAGATTTTTCAGTTTGAATTTTCTTGAGAAGCATAAGACATTTTTTTTAGTGGTTTCGCTGATTACTAGACCAAAGCAATATAAAAAAATTGCTTATAATTATTTAGTTCTTAGCTACATGTAAAAGATTAAGGCTTATCTTCGCATCCTTATACATTGAATCACATGAAGTATCTTTAGGTGATTTTCTTCCCTCTTTGGGGACTTTTGGAGCAAAAGCTCTGCTTCTTGTCGAAGCTCTTTTACTCTTGATTGGATCTTATTGTCTGACAAGCATAGACCTAAAGTTATTGATTTGTAATACTATCACCATAATCACTACCACCCATAAAAGATGTTTCAGTGACACCCTAGAAAGTTAGTCTTACATTGGGAAGTTGGATTGCCCACTTTGAGTGAGTGAAATTATACAAGTGTTCATGAGTGCTAAGTCTCTCATTGGTTCCTTACTAGGTGAGATTGTGCCTTATAAGTGATTCTTGGGAGCTTTAGTTTGATTAGTCCTTTCCAGTTGTAAAAATGTGGCTCACGCTTTTCTTGGGTTAGTTACAAATAATATTAGAGCAACTGAGAGCGTCAACGATCTAAGTGGGAGAGATTGTGACAACCTAGAAAGTTAGTCTCACATAGGAAAGATAGATTGCCCATTTTGAGTGAGTGGATTATAAAAGTGTCCATGAGTGTTAAGTCTCATATTGGTTCTTTACTAGGTCAAACAGACCTTTACAAGTAATTTTAGAGAGCTTCAGTTGTAGCTTTCTTTTTGGAATGATAACACAGATGCGACTAATGTTTTCTCTAAATCGTTTCAAATAGTAATATAGTAACCTAAGTAACAGTGTAACACCATATGGCATTGAAGCATGCATAACATGGATCCTGAGGAAGTCGGGGATTTGAGTAGGGAAGATTGTGACACCCTAGAAAGTTAGTCCTACATTGGGAAGATGAATTCCCCACATTAAGTGAGTGGATTATAAATATGTTCATGAGTGGTAAGTCTCATATGGTTCTTTATAAGTGAGACTAGAGCTTTATAAGTAATTTTTGGAAGCTTCAATTGTAATATAACTAGTCTTTTTTGAGTGATAGCACAAATATGGCTAGCGTTTTTCTTAAATCGTTACAAATGGTGTCATAGCAACCTAATAACACCATATATGGCTAACGCTTTCCCTGAGTCATTATAGATCAACTTTCTCAATCCATTAGCTCCAGTAGTAGCACTTCTTTTCTTAGGCTTAATGTTTTCCTGTTACTCCATGTCTAGTTGCTTGTGCAACTACAAATTCTGATGATCTTCATTATCTGCTCTAAATGCATAAAGATGTTTTTTACCCATTATTTACAGCTTTGCTCACTTAAGGTTTTAACCTTCAACTGGTTGTGTTTCCAACAAAAATGCTTACCTTCTCTAAGAAGTCCCTTCTTTTCTCCTCTAGTTTTATGCCACTCAAATGCATATTAGTGTCATTGGGGCAAGTTTGGTTCTTATTTTAACCTGTATGTATCACTGTTTGATATGTCTGATTCAGATCTCCATAGCTAAAAATCATAAGCGATACAAGTACCATTGGTCTGATGAAGCTTTCTCCTAGGCAGCATCCTATAGATCAAATCAAGTTTACCCTGGTTTACTTTTATCATGATATCCTATACATTATCTTTAGTCCGGGATCACTCTTTTGCAATTTCTTTCTTTCATTTTAAAAATTCAGTATACAAAAGAATTGTTATTTCACATATAGGAAACTTTCCTCGTCTCACTAAATATTGGTATATAAATATAGAGTGATGCTATCTATTATTACACCTCCATTTCACTACAATGCTCATTAATCCTTGGATCGGCCCTTAAAATAAAAAGCACACAGCCACATTAGATTAGCTCACTACGATGAAAATATAGTATGTAGCCATTCATCATTGTTATAATGTGGACCTTGTTCATGTGTGTATAGGAAACTGATGTTACTTCTTTCTTTGGTTTTGCAGTTACATATTTGCAGACCAATCCTGGAGGGATCACGATTTTTGGATGGACAGTTGATAGAGGTCTTATCAACACCATATTTTTTATTGAGCTCACTTTGGTTACTTTTTTGCTCGGAAAGACCGTGGTTTTCACTTCAGAGTGAATTTTCCTTTACGCCATGGTTGCTCTTTCCTTCACACCACATCAGCAACAGGAAATCGAACGTGCTTATTTCACATAGAAAGCTCCAGCTTCTGTTGGAACCTGTCAATATTTCATCTCATGTGGTTGATGCAACGAAGGTAACCGGTTCAGTGGGGCCAGAGTATCGGTCTCTTTTTAAGTTGCAAGCAACAACATATACAACTCAGCACATCACATCGCAGACCAGACTGGGCTTCTATTAGGTTTTGATCATGTTTTATATTGTGAAATATAATTCACGTTTTTATTCTTGAGGCCCAAGGTTTTAGGAAGATTTTATTATCTTCGGATAATTAAGCTCTCTTTCTCGTTTCACTTATGAAATAGGAGAAAAAGGGACGACGGCAATGTATAACAAGCGTTGATAAATGAAAATGGTGCCAGAGAAACTCCACTAATTGCAAAACAAACAAACAAAAAAAGAAATCTGGACATTGCAACCGAGTTCTTTCTAGAGGGATTGTATAATTGTTGTGAATATACATGGGCGGATTCCAGGGTCTCTTTCCCATTAATGCAGATGACACAATTGCTGAGAAGGAAACAAGCAAACCTTGTCACGTGGTCACTTGAAATTTATGTTGCTGATTGGGATAAGAGCCCGTGATATATCTACCTCCTTCTGACTCGGTTCTTTTAAAGGCCCAAATCTCCAGCAAAGCTCTAACATGTACCACGTTGTTGCCTTCTGTGACAAAGGCCAATACATAGAGACATTTGAGAAGGCAGCTTCCACCTCAGAGAATCAGTGTTCGTCAAACCTGTGCTCTTGATAAGGCTCGAACAATCGGTCAATGAATGAGCAAGGGTTACAGATATACAGCAACGTCAATGTGAATGATAATAAATTTTAAAAAATTAAAAAAAAAAATTTAAAATTTAAAATTTAAAAATAAATTTTTTTAAAAAAAAACCCTTCAAGATCGAGCTGGTGCTCCCCATAAAAAGACTTGGAATTCCTTCTCTCTTTTTTTTTTTTCCTTTTATAACCAGAACTTATAACTTACTACCTTTTTAGCCAAAAGAACCATAAATTCAATTTAATGCCCTCATTGCACGTAACCTGAATCCTGATAAACCATCCATGGCCATCTACATGAATGATTGGTACAATTTTTTTTTTTTTTTTATCTCCAGTTGGTTGCCTGAAATACTTACAACGGTCAGTAAGACAAACTTAACACTCACCGGGCCAGATTCTAGATCTTAATTCAAACAGGCTGCCAAATAATGCTACTGCTGTAACATCACCGACCTGACAGGTTGATAGGATCAAATGGAGCAACTACGACCAGGCCTCCACAAAATGCATGAACAGAATGAGTTGAATACAGGGGCAAAGCTACCCAGCCAAGATCCTGTTTAACCTCATTCAGCACAACCATTACAAAGGGAAATGTTGTACACCACACTTTTATCTCACTTTTATCTTTGCTGGTGTGACACAGTGCCAATTGGATCAAACCTAATGTAATTAAAAAATAAGGTCCAAAAAATGATTGGCAGTGTGTCATATCAGCAAAGTATGATAAATGTATGGCATATAGCATTACACCCATTATCATACATACGACAAAATATTAAATGTTTCCATACGGCTTATACCTAATGAATCTCCTAATATTGGCCTAGCGAATGGAAAGTGGACACTACCAAAATTTTCCCATACAGAAAGCCCACTCTTCCAGCCCTACCTACCTATAATACAATTATACAACACAAACAAGTATATCTAAAAGATAACAGCTGGACACCTCTAAACAAAGTATATCATACAGGGTCTGACAAAGAAATCTGAAGAAGATAAGTTATACACCCATTAGGGAACTACACCCATCAGGGAACAATTTTTTATTTTTATTTTTTGCAAAGAACTGCAACTAGGAACAAGATGGGGATCACATAAGACTTCTTTGTACAATGGGTAATAATAGTATTTGATCATTCCCAGCAAGGTAACCAACAGCAATCCAGGAAAAAAGGACTGTTCTTTAGAATTTGTAGCGCTAAATTGCACCTACTCAAAAACAAAAGGAAAATTTGCTCATGAATAATCGAATTTTAACTATAATCTCCTGCTTCATTATTTGTTCCACAGGTTACTAATATATTTGATATTCAAAGATTTACCTACCTCGAGAAATCCACATCATTCCTAGCATTCAGACACATACGTCAACTTTAACATCACATTGATTCGTTGAATATAATGTACGTCTATATATGTAAAGATACCTTGTCGTGATGCTTAACTTAATTAGAGTATTTGTTTCTATATTAAAAAAAACACAAAGAAATCAGTGCAAAAAGCTATTCAGTGGGAGCTTGATTAGTCCGTACACCTAAAGAATGCAGTGTAGATCCCACCATGATAAATTTCGTTTATCAAAAAATAAAAATGAAGTACTTGTGAAAATAAAAAACAAGAGCATGTTATGTGTTGCATCAAATTCTGAACAGAATCTCCCTCAATTCCCTGACCTTCCTTTCATTCAACAACTAGAACTAATTGGAAGTAAATTAGCATGCCGCCATTTGACAAGTATGAGTTGATTTTCGATGACTCCCAAAAAAGCAAAATAAAACTAACAAAGAATAAATATAAAAAGCTTGATATTGATATAACACTATATGATAAACAAAGGTTTGTATTGTACCTTCAGGAAGCCAGAAGGGACACCTAATTGAAGTTCTATAAATTCCAGAGTATACAGGTAACCTCCTCAACCTGCTTGCTTTGTTACTGCAGTGACATTCGCAGACAAATGTCATGAAAAATTCTGGGACTAGTTAAAGCTTGAATCTTCTCACACCATCAGTACAAAGAGAATAATAAGGTACAGATCCAAGAATTTGTTCATTTCCATGCCTTCTAAAGGAGGTGTCACTACTATTGAGCACAGATCCATGCTTAGGAAACAGCAAATCACAATACGGAACATCATAGCAACAATGGGCAGCTAAATATTTAAAAACAAGCAACTTATTTGGTATCACCTAATAATGCGAAATTTCCAACTAATATAGGGTGAAGAAACTTGAATTTGCCAGGATTGCAAAAGGAGCTAATCATCACTCACAACCAGTGAGAAGGCCTCACACCTAAGAGACCCTGATACAGTGGAAATATGTTAAAAGAGCTTATTCCTCGAGTAGACGAGCAAGCTGTTGGTCATTTTCAAGCTCTCCAGCATAGACTAACATGATCTCCATAATTTAGTTGCATTTACAGTTATGTCAAATTAAAAATGACTAATGATGCCCTCAACCTGAATAAACGCAAGCATGTTTAGAATTTTTGTTATCTTCAACTATGTGTAGTTTGACACATATAGCAAGCCCACCATCTCATTATCCAATTCTTCCAATAAGCACACCTTGAAAAATAAGAGTCAATGAAGACAATTTTCAAATATCCAAAACCTTAATCTCAGGATCGAAATCCATTATTAAGAAGCTATGAAGCTTAGCAACTGCACGCCTTTAATGAAAGCAGCTGCACATTGAGAACCAAACCATAACCCCCCCCCTCCCTCCCCCTCCCCAGGAAAAAGTACAGACAGAGCATCTGATATATTTCAGAAATATGTAAAAATTATCTGTTAAACATTACATTATTGCTGTCCGATAAACTCTGAAATGGGTTCATACAGAGAGTCATGGATTCTAAAAACAGAACTATATCCAGGAGTTCACTACATAAAAGTATGCATCTATTACACCACACTACCAACAGTTTATGCACGTAGTTGAGTAATGGTAAGAAACATCCACTACAGCAACAAAACCAGCACAAACCCAAATACGTGTACAATACTCACATCATAAGCATTATCCCTCATGGAAAGCATAATCCTGATCCCCGGAAACATTCCATAGACATCAAATGAATGAATCCCTGGAAACATTCCAAGACATCAAATGAATGAATTACCTTCATAAGTATTATGGTTACTGTCAGTTTCTTCGTCAATGGAAAGCAAAGAGCATCCCCTCCACTTCACACCAACCAACCGTCTCTTGCAAACACAATGTGATAATTAAAAAAAAAAGGTAGAACTGACAGTTGCCAGAAAATCCATACTGCTCTAATATTCAAAACCAAATTTAAAAAGAACTGTTTACAATGTACCAAAGATGATATGTTACATACACAAGTTTCAAATGAAACTTTTTTCCCTTTCTTTCTAGAGAAAAGACAATTATGCCACACCTTGCAGTGCAAGCACCGATGAGGCAAAGCTGGAGAACAAAGTTAACCTGCAATAAATCTGGTTGACAGCAAGAGGCAAATAATACAAGGCTCCACCCAAATCACTGACAAATAGTGCCTGCTAAAAAACAGCACGAATGATCTTCCGACAAACAGTATTTGTAACTTCGTTTCAATGCACGTCTCTCACCTCAACCATGTCACTAGTCAGTGTTGTGCAAAACAAAATCATGGAGATCAAAGCCACTGCAGATTCATTACCCTTAGCCAAGCACACCACCAGTCCCCAAAGGCCCTTGCAACTCCTTTCTACGCTGCTCTTCCAAAGGATCGGGACTCTTCATTATTCTCCGCATACGTCTGGTTACAACATGAAAGAAACACAATTAATTATAACTATTGCATTATAAAAGATAATGCAATCAGAATTCACACCACTGACTATTCCTAGTTTATGTCCAAGTACCTGTCTTGAGCATGTTGAGCAGGAAAAGTAGGCATAAACTCTTTGGACTTGGGAAGAGGAACCTCACGGAACCATTCATGATTAAGCGCAGCTTCAGCTGTAATTCGCTGCACCCATCACAAAATGTCTTGAATAAGTGTCACTGTGCCAGTATTAACAAACTTAGGCAATGCATTTAAGAGTAGTAACTTGCCTTCTCGGGGTCATAAGTTAAAAGTTTGTTCAACAAGTCAAATCCAGAATCAGAGAGAACAGGAGATCCTGTGAATGATGTAGCTGGGAATTTCTTACGCAATAGGTTATACCTGAAAGGAATATATAAATGGTTAATAAAAACATGTAGAACTGTGCAACTGAAAGTGTCACCATAGAAGGCCAGATAGCCAGACCAGAACCACCAAAAGCTGGAAGCCTGGGAAAACAGTGACAAAAATAAGAACAGCATAATCAGGGTGAAAGGGAGAAATTAGATATAGATTATCACTAATACTTACTGATGCTTGACAAAGTTGATCTTGACCCCAGGCAACTTGGAGAACCCAGGCCAGATTGTCTCATTTGGTGTGCCAAGAATCCTAAAAATCTGCAACCATTTAAAATGTATAAGTCATGAAGTCATGATAAAAACCTAACAGATAAAAGAATTAAAAGTAACCAAGGACAAGCGGAATTAGTCTAATTTACCTTGTCAAGTTGGTCAAATTCAGTTTTCCCGTTAAAAAGTGGTTCCTTAGATAGTAATTCAGCCATGATGCAACCCAGCGACCACATGTCAATTGCTGTGGAATATTGTTTTGCTCCCAATAGGAGTTCAGGCGACCTGCAAAACAAATAAAAGAATATTTTACTACTTGATCCTAAAGCCAATTATGTGTAGAGAGAGAGAGAGAGAGAGAGAGAGGGAGGGAGGGAGGGATAAATACATCAATTAAGGGAAAAAAACAAATAAATAAATGGAACAGAGCCATCTGAAGCCAAAAAAACAAGGCATACTGATGTAACCAGTTGTTAGTCTATCAAATTATGCCTGACGTGATTAGCATGCAGTTATTTTTTAGGCAAAAGAACACCAGAAGTTTAGTTTCAAGTTGTACTACAGCACAACGTTGTGTGCTCATTAAGTTCACAGAAAGAATCATGTGTTGAACAATCAACAAACTGACCACAACGTGAACTAAGATTTAGATGAAGAAAGAAGACGAAGAAGAAGCTAAAATGAATAACAATTCGAAATAGATGAATAAAAATTAAATGGATGAAGCTACAACATCAAATTTAGAATGTAACTATTCGAAATAGGATGTATACCTCCCTCAATCCTACATTCTTGGTCATCTCTGATCCATCCCATTTTGGGAGGTCCCAAAATATTGTCCACTTTTCAAAACTCACGGACATTATTTTAAAAACTTTCCTAACTAACCCTCTACTTTCTTTAAAAAGTCAATGCCTTCTTTCATTTGCTTTATTTGAGAATAAATTAAGGAGGGCAATTGGAAACTTATACCATTTTATTTGAAATATAATGCATTAAATAATACCCTAAAGTTGGTTTTTTGAGTGTGTATGATGAACAAGAAGACCACATGCATCTTCTATGCAAAAGGAAATGGGAGGCAAACATGCGAGTGCAGCTCACCTGTACCAAAGGGTAACCACCAAATGAGTATATGGTTTCAATGGACTCCCATATTGACGAGCCAAGCCAAAGTCGCAAATCTTCAACTCACCCCGATTATTCAAAAGCAGATTTGATGTCTTCAAATCCCGATGAAGAACCCAGTTACCATGAAGATACTTAATACCCTCCAAAAGCTGGAGCATTAGGCATTTCACTTCACTCTGACTAAATGGCTGCTTCATTGTCTCCATGAGTCCTTTCAGGTCATGTTCCATGTACTCCATCACCATAAAGATACTATCGAGGCTACTCCCCACCACCACTTCTTTAACATCTACAATTGACGGGTGATGAAGAGAAAGAAGAATGTTTATTTCCCTCAGAGAAGTCAATGGGAAACCTTCTTTTTCCTTCTCCATTTTTACCTTCTTCAAAGCCACAATGTCATCAGTCTTCTTATCTTTGGCTCTATATACAACGCCATAAGTGCCTTCATCTATTCTGTTAAGTCTCTCAAACTCATCAACACTCCTACAACCCTGAAGCATGTTTAAGCTTCTTTGTGGAGGCACTGCAGGTTCTGGTTCTGGTGTCTCACGAGAATCATCTTCATCCCCTGAATCAGTATCCGACTGGCTACCACTACTATAATTTTTATCACGTTCATCATCAATCTCCATGCAGTCATCCTTTTCTGAATCACCACCCGCATTATCATCCGGATTCAGAGACCTACCACGGGTCACTCGTTCATCAGATTCAGATGATTTAGCTCTAGATCTTTCAGAGCCTTCTCTCTTGAGCTCCCCCAGCTCTGGACTCAAAGACTTGTTGAGCACCCTGGCCCCCAATGACTCTGCCGGAGGCATTTTCCTTCTCCTTTTATGCACTTCCTCATCATCTACAATCTCACCTTCATCAATGGGAGAGTTATTCCCAGCTGCCCATCTTGAAGATGATATATTCCGGGTAGGCACATAATCATCATCTTCCAGCTGCTCTGCTTCCTGATCATTACTCCACCGCTGCTTCGGCGATCCAGGAGACAACTCTACTGGAGACTCAGACACAACATGCCCTCCTGACCCAGGTCCCAAAGGAGGCTTAAATGGTGATGCAGATCGCAGCAAATTCTCATCTTTACTATTCTTAATCGGAGATAGTTGCACACCAGCATCTGGAACAACATTAGGCGACCGACGGTATCCCTTTGGCAATGCTGGGGGAGGAGGAAGAGCTGTCACTGTCGTTGACAGCCTACTTCTTGAATTATTAACTTCCTTATCATCTCTATCCCAAATTATAGGTGAAAATTTCCTCTTCCTCTCGGGAGGTGGTGATCGAACCCCATTATCCATCGCCTTCGATACATTGGGATCCTTCACCTGCGATTCAGATTCAATAGCATCGTCAGACTCACTTGACAACTCACCTGGTTCCCTATCAACGGCCCTGGCCACAAACCCACATCGCTTTGGCCCACGAACACCACCACTACCACCACCTCCGCTGCTGCCCGAATCACTCTTACTTGAAGCTGATCTATACCCACCATTCATCACTTCCCTCTCCTTAATATCCTTCTGCCTAACCCTACCCCTATCTCTTACATCCTGAACTCGGCCCTTTTCAATGTCCCGTATACCGTTAGTGTTCCTAATTCGATCATACTCTTCCTTGGCATTAGAAAAATCCCTCCTTGACAATTCAAAGTTGGACTCGTGGTCTCTGAACTCGTTTTCGCGATAACCCCCATGCCTCCCAGCCGCCATATTTAGTTTTTTTTTTTTTTTTATATATATCAAAAATATAACTCCAAGAAAAACAAGAGACCAATCCCAATTCAACCACTATAAAACCCTGACCCAAAACACAAGAATTTCCCCAATTTTTTTTTTTCAATGATAAAATAAAATCAAGAAATTACAGGGCCAAACCCTAAATCCAAACAAACTAAATCCAGAAACAAAATAAGATTCAAATGATACGACAAAGCAGTGAAAGGAATTACTTGCAGACCTTCGATTTTCGCGCTATTCAGCTCCAAGTTCCCTCGGATTATTGAAGATCAAAAAAATAGGGTTCAGAATCAAAACCCTAGAAACAAATAGAAACCCTATAAATTAGGATACCTGAGGGATAATCGTCGATCTCCCATGCGAGATAAGGTTTGGTGAGAGATCGATACGGCTTAACAATGAGCGATAGCGAGAGAGACAAAAGGCGGCGAGCGCTTCTTCGAGAGAGAAAAAGAGAGAGAGAGCCCTCAATCTCAAGAGTGATGGCTTTGAGTTCGCGAAAGGGTGGCTCTCAATTTCTATATGTAATAATGTGATGTATGTGTGAAATATCGGGACGGGGCCTGGTGCCTTTTCCGAATATCAATGGGCCCTCCGGTGTTTTATGTAGCATGACTGGGCTTAACTACGGCCCGACCTTATTACACTGTCATACGGTGTGTGACTTCGTTTAAATTACGCTTTTAGCCCCAGGCGTGTGAGAGGCCAATAATTGATGTCTACTGACGGGATGCCCAATGAGTTTATCTTCCGTTCGGTCATGGCGTAAATGGCCAAATTTACGCCCACCAACCAGAAGATGACAACTAAGCTTGTTTTAACTTACAAAATGCACTTACCCACACCAGAATATACCACCCCCTGCTCCTAAAATGAAACCATCGTTACAAAATTTCTCCCAAAACCCCACCAGTCTCTTACAAAAAGCCCCTGCCCACCGGCTACCCCTGCCCACCGGTTGCCCACTGCCCACGAGCTGCCCACCGCCCAGCAGGCCGTTCCCATCGCTCCCGCCCAGCAGTCTGTTCCCACCGCCCCCGCCCAGCACGCCATTCCCCAGACCAGCAGGCCGTTCCCCTGCACCCACGCCCAGGTCGATCCAAAGTCCAGCCGGCTGCCCACCGCCCAGCAGCCCACTGTTGGTAATCACAAAATTTCTCAGAACTCACAGGCGGAGGAATGATTTTTTCTAATTCCCTCAGGCGGAGCAGTGGTGGTGAACCGTCAGAGTAGTCTGGCGGCGTGGGCTTGGTGGAGCTGGGTGGCTGGTCGGCACAAAGCTGGGCGGCGTGGGCTTCGCGGGAGGTGGCGGCGTCTCTGTTGGGGAGTGGGCAGCGTGAAACCAAGCTTCTTGGTGAAGTTTGGTGTTTGGGTTTTTTTGTTTTATTTTTGAGCAGATGTGGGTTATTATCCTGTGAAACCAAACTTATTTTGTATGTTGAAATACTATGAGGTGGCAGCATTTGAGTGGAAGGCAGAAAACATGAGTTTTCTGCCTTGACCGTATAGCAGCAGCACTCATGGCCAATTGCGATAATTTTGGGCAATTATGGGATCCCTATTTCTGGTTCCCTATCAATTGCTCAACAGTCAACCGTGACCAATCACAGTGAAAGAGAGTATGGAAAATGTTTGTGTTTTTTTAGTGTTTTCTTGGTGTTTTCTTACGCTAATTAAATATTATTTTTTAAAAGAAAAATATTAGAGGTGTTCTCCTAGTGTCTTTATAATTCTAAGTGGATATTATTTTCTAAAAAAATAAAATAAACTTCCTTTATTTCTCTCATTTTGCTTTTAAAATAATATTCACTTAGGATTAGAAGAACAGCAAAAAAACACTTAGAATTCTCCTAATAACCAAGTGAAAAAAATAAGTGCTACTTTTTTTTTTTTCTTTTTTTTTTATAAAATAATATTCTCCTAGGATTATGATAACACCAAGAGAGCACCTAACATTCCATAGATAGTACATAGACGATCTACTCTAATTTTTTGTTGAATTGTTAGTAATTTGAGTAAATAACGTAAAAGATTTTATATGAGATTCATCTAATTTGATAAATGTTGAACAGCTTGAAATTTATTTGAACAGTTGAGTCTCATATAAGGTCTCTCACATTATTCATCTAATTTGAGCAAATAATTGTTGTTGATCCCAAAATAAGAATGCAAATGCGAGACAACTATGTGGCAAGTAAGTCTTGTATTTATCTTTTTTGCGGGTCTATTTGAATTGTAAGCAATTCGGCCAACAAATTTGGGGAAATCCCAATCTAAATCATCATGGCTGTTATTTTTATATGATTCAAACAAAAAAAAAAATGATAAAATTGGTGGGACTTGACTGATACAATTGAAACTTTTGGTTAGCTAATAATGTTAGTGAAGTATTTCTTCTCTTACTTATTTACTTTTTTTTAATATATTCAAAATGTGTGATTTTGATACAAGAGGTTTTTGAGGTGTTTATGGTAGTTTAAGAAAATGTAAATAAAGACTTTGTTATAATCAATGCTTTGGATATCATACCTGATGAAGTTGAAAGGCACCAATGCAGTTTGATTTTAGGAATAAACGTATTTTTGGTCTTGTTATTAATTTGAAGTTTTAACGAATATATATATATATATATATATATATATATATATATATATATATATATATATATATTTTGTAGTTCGGCTCAAATCCCCTTTAAACTAAATTTATACTTTCATCCCGTCCCTAGTCATCCAAAAAATTATAAGAAATATAGAAAATTCTGAATTTAATCATTTAATTAATATTTTAATACTCTTCATCACATTCACATGTGAGACAATTCGAGCCAATAACTTATATTCTATACTACGTAAAATCACAAATTGTTATAAAAAATAATAAATTTAATCATTTAATTAAGATACCATATAGTATTGCCACTTTCACTTGGCATCCCAATTGTTGGCGTCAAGAAAACAAGGGGAAAGAAAAAGAACGTGTCCACTTTGCTCCTAACATTAATATTTTTCTGTCTTCATATTATATGACACTGTAGTTTGTGCATATTTTGTAGCTCCCCTACATGATTTAAGATGGTAGATCAGGAACCAGGGCATTGCTGCCAAGAGGTCCCCAGTTCCAGCCTCCCTCTTCTGATGATCTGGGGGTGTGCATTATTTGATTTTACATGTCATTTTGAGAATCGGGCTGGGTCCATCAACTATATATAGCATTACCTATATATAGCCAGTTCAAGAGTATTTATTCTTGAAAAGTTTGCACTGGAGGAGCATACTGCCATTTGAATGAAGATGGAATCTCCCAAAAATCAAATTCAAAAGGGAAAAAAAAGAAGCTGATATTGATAAATGACTGACAAAAATCACCAGCCATTTAGTTCATATGATGCCATTCTAAATGCTTGCTTTTTGACTACTGTTGATAAAGGGATCAAAATGGCATGAGTCGCATGATGCATAGTTTCATGGAACTTTAGACGCCTAGCTTAGGGCTGGGAGTCGGACAATACAAGGTTGGTAGATGCTCTTCTGCTTCGAAAAGTCGGTAATTTGACCAAAATTTTCCGACGAGAGGCAATACCTTAATTAACTGTCATCGTTAAGTTAAGTCGGTAATGGTGACAGAAGGTATTCGGAATGAGCTGAGGTCGTCATGTGTGAGGGACCTGTGGCTGAGCCTGAGCTTAGTGAGCACTAAAAGTGAGAGAGATGGTGTGTGAGTGAGTGACACTGAGAGTTGACTGCTGAAGTGAGAGACAAAGAAAACTTCAAGAATGTGATGCATATATATATGCATCTAAAACGGCATTGTTTTTGGCCGACAAAAATGATGCCAGAACCTTGAATTTTTAGACTATATTCCGCCTACCGACCCGAAGTTGGTAATCCAAAAACTCTGCCGCCTAGAGGCTGCCAGCTGTTGGTGGCTGATAGGCGGCATGTGGTGATTTTGCACACTCCTAACCTAGCTACCTTATCCAGCAGCTTCCCACATTTCAAAGGCCAAGCAAAAATAAACTGAAGCTGAAACAGAAGTTGAATATTCACTACTGATGCAGCCCATGTTACTCGGCCTTGCCTTCAACTGTTAACTAGGCAGATATAACAGCAAGTTCAAGAAAGAAATATCTGCAATGGCCAGTGTATGACTTTGGATGTCAGCTGCTGTCCCAGGACATATGAATATCACTCAGACTATCTCTAGGAAGACTTACCCAAAAAATGGGCGTCCAAAATTTATTGAAGGAACCATATGAATGCATTTTGCAACAGTAGCTTGCTCAACAGCTAATCCACATGTTTAAATATAATTAAAAAAATTACTGGCGAATGTTACAATTAAAATGTACTGCAGAGTTGCTACCAGCAAAGAGAAGGCAACTTGAAGGAGAATGTGGAGGGCAAGTGACCAGTCCTCCTTATATAGTCTGCTCTCTCAGAAGTTTTAACAGCTTTCTCATTCAGGCTGGCTTCGGCATTTGCACGCTTTTCTTCAGCTATTCTTTTAGTTGCAGCAAGTTTGTTTGACAACCTCTCTTGTGCCCTAGCTTTTAATCTCTCAGCTTTCACCTATTTACAGAACATTAGTAGAAAGAAAGCTAAGATCATATCATGGTAGGTATCTCTAGTAGAAAGAAAGCTACCAGAGGCATTTGTTATGCGTCTGCCTTAATTTTCCTTGTGCTAATCGGCTCAAATATATAGATGGGGGATTGCTTGTTGTTGGATTATATCTGTATCATTTTCCTATATATCAAATGAGATGCTTACTAATGCTGGTTCACGAAAAAACAAAATTAGAAAGGAGGCTGTTAGATTAGACTCTGTGTCCATGTTGTGCCGGTTGGAAGAATATGTGCATACTATGAACTATGTGCAAGGTCAATGAATGCCTCCTATTTCCTTGAAGAGACTTATCTGAAAAGCATATATATCTTTTTCTTCTTTTCTAAACAAAACAACACTTTCCTGCATTGTGGAGATGCTATGAGTGTCATTAGAATATGCTTAAGTTGCAGGTATGAGGAATATAATTAGAAATACTGCTAAGACAAGGCGATTATGAATCAATAAAGGAGTACCTCCATTCTCTTCATTTCCATCTCAGCTTTCCTCATCTCATGATTTTCCCAGGCTTGAATCTTCACCTCTTCACGCTTATACCTACAAACTCACAACAGAGAAACATATCATAAATTCTATGAGGCCCATGACAGAGCTGGGAAACATTAGCATAAGAAAAGAACATTATTTGATCACCTTGCCATGTATTTGGCACGTTCTGCTTCATCCCAAGCCACTGCTCGGCTTTCTAGAGGACTCATAGTTATAGGTTGACCTGAATTCCTGGTGTCAGTAATGTTGCAGGCATTTGAGTCTCCTCCACACTGCCTGGTAGGATTAGGCTGATCTCCTCTGCCATCAGTGCATGTTAGACCTGTCTGATAGCCTTCGCAAGCCTGCTTTCCATGCTGACATCTAACTGGGGTTGAGGATCCAGAAGCAATAGGGCTCCTTGCTGCAGGAGTTGTGGCTCTAATAGGAGTTGCAGTTCTTGAAGGCTCTAGGCTTGCAGCTGGGGTCATCTCAGTTCCCATGTCCCTCACACATACCGACCGGACAACCGGTGTCAAATTCTCCGGCGGCAGCTTATTGATACGCCAGACCGACTCATCACAGTCTACCTTCTTTGTTTCAATTTCATATTGATTTGTGATTGCAGAACCAGCACATCCATTTTCTTCTTCTTCTTCAACTTCACCTTCACCCTCACCACTCGAATAGTCCTGCTCCTTCTGTGGGACAGGAGCGATGAGTCTCAAATCATCAGCATTCGAATTCCGTGGCTTGGTTTTGGATTGCTTTTTCTCTCCCACTCTTGACAATCCAACCAGCCATTTCTGTGCATCATCCCATTTTGAAGGTGTCGGTTTCCCCAAGGCCGTCCGATGATGGTGGGAAGTGCGAGTAACTCCATTTCCTTTGTGAAACTCAAAACTAATGGCATTGCTGCTAGTTGAAATCTCCTGCGTTGAGCCATGGTTATAGCACCCCTTGTCCTCTATAGATCTCATTTTCACTGATCACCTCCATTCAAGTCATTGTGAATATAAAAGTTTTAACACTTGGCTCACTGCAATCTGAGCAGAACAAATCAATATGATTCACGTCTTATCCTGAAATTCCTAGCAGAAAAGAAAAATCTAGCTTGAAATATCAGTTGTTGACACTTGACCCCCTTAGATCTCAATCATTGTTCAAAAGGAGACACCTAAAGTAGACATTTTTACCGACCAGATAAAGAAAACATATGGTTTACCTTTATAAACAATTAAAACACAATTGCCAAAACTGTAATACCGAACAAAAATCTATTATACCAAGCAGGAACGAACCCCCGAAATATCTGAAACTTTCCTTCACTGCAACAATGGACCCGTCTGAAAAATATCCACAGAATTACTAGCCTCAAAAGTTAAAAATAATAATAATAATAATAATAATAAATCCCGAACAGCCATTAACCAAAAAACAGGAAAACCCGACCGGAACAATAAATGCTAAATGCTCATAGCATTATTTTGGATTGCTGAATTTAAAAGTAAAGAAGGCATTAAAGCTTGATCCTGCTTTAGGGAAGACCCACTAATTAAGAGGATTGAAGTTTGAACAGTTCAACAAAACAAATGCCTGATGGGTTTTGCAGGAGGAAACTTATATGCAGAGAAAAATACCTTAAAACCATGGAATTTTGAGACTTGCAGAGGTAGAGATGAAGTTCAGATCCACTGAACATTATAATACTACCAAAAAGTTACCTGGTTGTAACTTGAACCAAGCCAACATCTGGCAGTAATGGTAAAAAAAAAAAAAAAGCAGCTGCAATAAAATAACTATTTGCATGGGAATTTGTGAACTTTATTATTAATTCTACCGAAATGATGAATGAGTGGGGCGCAAGTGCAACCCACAAGTTACCTTCATTCACAAACGGAATCTAGGGAAGAGTTTCAGTGACAATAGACAAAAAATAATAATGCCCGCAGTGAAAAAAATATTCCACTACTCCCTAGATCGAGAAACTTGTTTTGAAATACGGTTGTCCTTTTTTAACGGTTACTAGCTAAACGTGGTGGGATTTGATGGGTGACACGTGGACGGTGGCTGCTTGGTGTTAGTCTTAGATGATGACGTATTTTTCACAGAAATAGATAGAAAGTTTGAGAGATAAATCAGACGCTCCAGATTGGTTGGAGGATTGCAAATTGATATGATAACGTGAGTTTCTGACGTTTTTCACGTGTGTTCTGCGCAATCTGCATCGTACAAATGGTTAATTAAGTGATAGGATGCCCCATGTTTGACCGGGTTTTTGGTACTATTAGACAGTGACGAGTGTGGAGAAACTGGGATGCAGTGGTCGCCATCTTTATCTCTAGTGAGCAGGACATTAAAAATCACATGCTACCATGTTGGCACTGCATCAAGCATGATAGGTCCCCTTCAGGAATCAGGCATTTGGTTCTATTATTCTTGCAGCTATATGTCAGAAAAATGCACAGGATAATCATCAATATACAACAGTACTATTAAAATCTTAAGCTCAATTATAAAACATTAGTTGGATGGGTCATCATTCATGGGTGTCTTTTGGTTTTGTGAAAAGTCACTGATCATCCTATAAATTCTTCCTTGGCATCCTTGCATGCAAAGTGCTCAGTAATGACAGTTTGTGGATTTCATGGATTTGGGCCAATTGTGTCAGTTTTGAGGGTTCATCCATGTGTTGGATTTTTTTTCTTTTTCTAAGCAAATATGAGAATGGGTGAAAAGAATAGTGTTCTTCCCAACTATAAACTCAAAACTTACAAGTTACAAACTATCTTCATAAGCGGTTGAATACTAGGCGCCACCCCATAGGCAAGGGGTTGCTCGCTGACCACTCCCAGGGAGTGGCACTTGTCGTTAGTCACTGAACAAATTTTTTAATATTATTTAATTACATATTGACACGTGTTAATAAATTGTAAAATAGTGAAAAATAGGGATTGAGACCTACATCAATTACCTGCTTAAATTGCTAGTAATTTTGGCAAGTAATGTGAAAGAGCCCATACATATTTTGGAAAAATAATTCATGTCAATATTTTTTCTTATATTTTTCCATATTTCATCTTACAAATTTAATAAAATCAACCATTAGATTTGTAAATTCATGTAGACTCCACATAAATTTAATGTTAGATTAATTAATTCACTATAAAGATGGTTGAAAAATAAATAAATTGTATTATTTCTTTATATTTTGGGTTGTTTAGTCGCCTGTATAGGTAAGTGGGTCCTGTAATTAAATATTCTCTTGCATTATTTACTTAAATTACTAGCAATTCAAACAAATAATCACCACAAAATCGTGTATGTATAACATTTTCCTTTTATAATGCAAATTGCTAGCTTATGGTGCGTTTGAGATTGCGATTTCGTATGAATAAAATTTTATTCTTAAAAGATATCACAAAACGTAAGGTGTTTGACATCGTGATTTAAAAAATACTTAATTTAAAATAGGAAAAAAAAATGAAATTTCTATAAGCAGATTAGAGGGTGCTTATATTTTTAAAAGTGCGAATTTAAACCAAAATTACTATTTCGCATAACAAATATTTGATAAAAAAATACTTTTTAATACGCTTTATCAAGCGCTTTTGCGATTTTAAAAAGTAACGATTTTAAAAACACAATTTTTAAAACGCAAATTTTAAAATTGTACTTATTGAAACCGCAATCCCAAATTACAATTTTTAAAAACGCAATTTTAAAATCACTTTTTTTTTTTTTTTTTAACACCATATTTTGTTACTTGAAAACTTCGATAGAGGCTATAGAGCAAGAAAATGATCTGATTTTAATAATATGGTCATCAACCAATCATGCGGCTCACATTTCTCCACGTCATTCCCTTTCAACCACAAATGCTTCTTTTTGCAATTCACAAACGCTTCCAAGTTCCAATTACCAAACTCGCTCCGACGTCGTTTTCATGATGCTCTACTTAATTTATTGGCCCCTTAAACCTGAACGTGTCTCCGTCTACATCGTCGCTCAGAACGGCCGTCTCAGGTGCATATGGTGACGTCGTTTTAGTGCTCTAAAGATCGTTTCAGTCGCCTGCCTCACTGGGGTCATGAGGTTTTGGGGGTTTGTCAAGAAGAGTTTGAATGGCCTCCACAAAGGTGGCAGTGCCAGAAGCAAAGCAAACCCACTTGGGTTCATTGGAATTCAAAGCAGGGGCCTGTCAGACTCCAACGTTTTCAATGGCGATGAAGAAGATACGGTGCTTCCTGTTCTGATAGTTGGGGCTGGACCCGTGGGTCTTGTTCTCGCTATACTCCTCACCAAACTGGGTATATTCTCTGACCCTTATATATTCTTTTTGCTTCCTTCCTAGTTTGGATGCCGAGAAAGCTGGTAGTTTTGGTGGTTTTATTGTTTTTTAGTTCTATGTTTGATTGGGTAGTGAATATTTGTTTTTGGTGGGGAGTGCTTGTGCTGGTACAGTGTTTGAGTTGGGATGTGTGAGAATGTGATGGTGCATGCGGTAAGATAAAGCATCGTTTTAAAATTTGGAACTTCTTGTTGGAGATTATATGTATTATTGTATTGATGCAATTTTAGTGTTATAGGAAAGTTTTCTCTTTCCACTGAACTTGGGCATTGACATATAATTGTACTTTATGGCCTTTTTAGGTGTCAAATGTGCGGTTTTGGAGAAAGCCAGGACATTTTCTAAACATCCACAGGCACACTTCATCAACAATCGAACCATGGAGGTTGATTATGATACATGAAAGATAAAATTCAATTGTGCTGTTTGAGAGTTTTTTTTTTTGCTAAGCAGTTCCTTATGGAATTTCAGTTTCATTAAAATGTGTTGATTTGCCTTGTCAGGTGTTTCGCAAGATAGATGGGCTGGCAAAGGAGATCCAGAGGTCTCAACCTCCGGTAAATCTATGGCAGAAGTTTATATATTGTACTTCTCTTTCTGGTTCTATTCTTGGTTCAGTGGACCATATGCATCCCCAAGGTGTGATTATCTCTTCAGTGTTTTGATATGTACACTCATAAGGCTATTTTCTTGGGTTTACTTCTTTGATCAAAATTAGTCTTTCTTGTGGGCTTGTAGAGATTAAAAGATGGGGTGTGCTTATTTTTATATGTGAAGTCATGGTATTCCTTTTTGTGTATCACGCAAGTGTTTGATGTCCTTTGACATATGCCATTGTCCTACCAGTAGGCCATGGGAGATATGAATACACTTTGTGTCTGTTATGACCTTCGAAGATTAGCATGACATGATTCTCTTGTTTCCTGACACCAGATTTTGAAAAAATTGTGAGTCCAGTCTCTGTTGCACACTTCTCACAGTACAAGTTAACTGCATCACTACTTAAGCAGCTAGAAAATCTTGGCATCCATGTTCCTACATCACAAGCCTTGGAAGACCCAAATCATAGGCCCCTCAAGGGAAGGGAAATTTTGATGGGGCATGAGTGTGTATCCATTGATGCCACTGGTCAATATGTTGATGTTGCTACTACTTTTCTCAAGGATGGGGAGTATATGCAGAAGAATATTCAGTGCAATATTCTTGTTGGTACGGATGGTGCAGGAAGTACTGTGCGGAAGCTTGTAGGAATAGATTTGAGAGGTGAGAAAGACATGCAAAAGCTTGTCAGTGTTCATTTTCTGAGCAGAGACCTTGGACAGTACTTGCTCCATGAGAGACCTGGTATGCTGTTCTTTATCTTCAATACTGAAGCCATTGGAGTCCTTGTAGCTCATGATCTCCAGCAAGGAGAATTTGTATTGCAGGTATTGCAGGATTAGATAACAACATTATTTTATTGTGCATCATATACTTCAATTTTAAATTACTGATTGCTCATCATCTTACAGATACCATTCTATCCGCCTCAGCAAAACCTTGAAGATTTCAGGCCTGAGGTACTTTTTATTCATCAGAAACAGTTTGTTAGATGAAACTAGTTCTATTGTTGACCGTTTCCTACTTCTCTTCAAGTATAAAGGAGAATTACCAGGTAGCTTGAGAGAGTGAAAAGCCACTAGTTTTCAGTGAATGATTCAACTTTTTGTAGATATGCAAGAAGTTGATATTCAAATTGGTTGGTCGTGAGCTTTCAGATATAGACGTCATTGATATAAAGCCATGGGTGATGCATGCAGAAGTTGCTGAGAAATTTGTATGTAATGACAATCGAATAACACTTGCTGGTGATGCTGCTCACCGATTCCCTCCAGCTGGTGGTTTTGGTAAGTAGCCCTCTTTTGTGCAGACACAACTCCTTGAGTATAGATGATGATTTTTTGTTTCGCTGAAGCTTTTTGCAATAGCACAGAAAGAATCATGAATTACTAGGTGTGGAAATTGTTCTTCATGCGATAGAATGGTTGGGAAGAATCTGCTGTAACAATTTGTGACATGTGGCTCACTGAGGATACTCAGAAGTCACTACCTCTAAGCTATTCTTTTGTTGGTATTGACACTAGTAATGTGTAGTGAAGTGGATTTGGTGTGTCATTTAAGGCGGCAACACATAGGGTGCGTTTGTTAAACAATTTTGGTCCGATACTGTAGCAAAAATTGATTGATGTAAAAAAAAGTAAGAATGTTTGGTATGGAAAAATTAAAAAAAAAAAAAATTGTTTTTTTAATGATTTTTTTTATTTGAATAGTAATAAAAAAGTGATTGATGTGATGTAAAAAGTAGGAGAATGTTAGAAAAATGAAAAAGTAAGATGAATAGTATTGAAACAAAAACGTTTACCAAACGGAGCCATAAAGAGGACTGGCTACCTATGTGTGTACCCATGAAGCTACTGTATTGATCTTGCTTATTTTTACACCTTGTTTGAGGTTGTACGTGAATGTTAGACAGTTAAAAAATAGTTTGGGGTTTAGAATTTTTTTTGTTTCTTTTCAAGTAAATGAAGAAGGGCTTTCTTGTTGGTATGCAAAAACATGTCAAACATTCATGGGTGCGGGAGTCATGTCTACTACCATCTGATGCGCATAAATGCTAATAATAAGAAGTTCTCTACATATTGTTGTGCAGCTGATAGCTAATTGAGTTATTACATTTCCATGCCTTCTCTGTAATTAGAAGTCAAAAAAGCAACAATTATCAGAGTTAAACATATAGACATAATCTTCCATTGAATATTGTACACTACCGAAACTAGATATCCTTTTAGGTGAGATTCTAATGAGAAAAAAAAAAAAGGTTCCATTTCTTGCTTTATGAAATCTACTTATGTTGATTGGAGGAGGAATATTGACCTGGTCAATCTGATAATCATTTGAACAGCTTTCACGATTATGCAGGAATGAATACTGGCATTCAAGATGCTCACAATCTTGCTTGGAAAATAGCCTCTATTGTAAAGGGTATTGCACCATCTTCTTTACTGGAAACTTATGAAACGGAACGTAAGCCGGTATTAACTTTTTCTCTACATTTATATTTTGGTTCCTGTGACAATTTCATTCTGAATTTAAATAAATCCTTGACCTCCATTGTTCACCATCATCAGATTGCCATTTTCAATACTGCACTTAGTGTTCAAAACTACAGAGCAGCCATGGCAGTTCCTGCTGCACTTGGTCTTGATCCAACTGTTGCAAACTCTGGTAAACCAACACGTCTTATTGCTTTGAAAAATATCTTTTCATATTAGTTACTGATTTGAGCCTTTTGGACCCTGCGATGTTTTCAGTTCTTAGGTCATTAGTGACATGTGGTTATTATTGTCCCTTTCGCTTGAATTGCAGTACATCAAGTCATTAATAGTGGAGTTGGTTCTGTTTTACCATCTGGACTACAGAGGGCAATTCTGGATGGAATTTTCACAATAGGTCGTTCACAGCTTTCAGAATATGTTCTGAATGCAAGCAACCCGCTTGGTTCTTCGAGACTTGCTAAATTAAGATGTATATTTGAAGAAGGAAAGAGCCTTCAACTCCAATTCCCTGCTGAGGATCTTGGTTTTAGGTATCACCTATTCAGCTTGATGTTTGGTGCAGCTGCTTCATTCAAAATTAAGTTGGCTTTAACCTTTTGCTGAAATTCTAGATTTGATTCAATCAAACTAATCCCTAGTGTTGTGTAGCTCTAACTAATATTATGATTTTGTAGAAAAATGACACCTAATTGACAAATCTGACAAATTGGATCATCAACTAAATGGGCAGTTTTAGTACCTGTCTAATTCTTCACTACTGATTTAGGTACCTCGAGGGAGCACTGATTCCAGACAGTTATGGTGCATTATTTGGTGCTCCAGAGCCACCCACTGGTCGTCGGAGGGACTATATTCCTTCTGCAGATCCAGGGTCAAGGCTGCCCCATATGAATGTGAGGGTGTTATCCAATTTATCAAGTGAGGTATGTAGTCACTTGTTTTCGTTTTGCTTCAATCCTATTATACTTTTAGGGGGGAGGAAGTAATCTTACTTGGATTACCTCTTAAGGACCCTTTCATCATACTAGATGCTAGGTGTTTGTACATAATGTCATTAGATAAAACCAGGAGCTCTATGTCCCGGTTGCTTGTCCAGAAGTTTGTTACCTAATGGCTAAAAGAAAATATTTTTTGTATGGCAAGTGTCAAGCTTGTTGGTGTTCAAGTGCTTTTAAATGGTAGCATGTCAGGTTTTCCATTTTTCTTTTTATTAACATGTGAAGTATTTTTGTAGGAGATCATTTCGACACTGGATCTTGTATCTGGTGACCAAATTGAGTTCCTTCTGATTATACCACCAGTTGATAAGTCCTATCATCTTGCTCATGCTGCCTTCAAGGTGGGTAAGGAATTCAATGTTTCTGTCAAGGTATGTGTTTTATGGCCTGCTGGTGCTGTTAAAGGAATTGAAGCAGGAAGTAAGGCAGCATTGACCCCATGGGAGAATTACGTGGATGTTGTGGAAGTTAAGAAGTCACCAGCTTCACCTTCATGGTGGGATATCTGTCAGATGACTGACAAAGGAGCCATTCTAGTTAGGCCCGACGAGCACATTGCATGGCGTTCGATGACGGGAGTTGTTGGGGATTGTATTGTGGAGATAGAGATGGTTTTTTCTGCAATTTTGGGTATAAAGTCAAAATTTTGGCCTTCTTGGGTATAAAGTCAACCAAAGTATAGGAAGCTACAAGTGCCAAAGATCTCTAGCAATCTGGATATTGGAGCAAACCTGATTGATTTATTCTTTATAGACCATTCACAACATATTTAATTGTTTGTAGAATTTCATGACATGGCCGATTAAATTTATTGTGTGGGAAGTAACCGCATTGAAGAAACCCTCTGGCAGTTTAAGCTTGCTAATAATGCCATGTTTAGTTGGTATATGTGTATTCCGTTCCTATTCAACATTTCATGATATCACAGAGACCAGCATATGGCCCAAGGTAGAGTAATATCAAAGCAAAAAATGTATATTTGATAACGTTGATCATGGTACAAGCAAGAGTCTTCCAGTTTTTGGACGGTTAAAAAGGTTTTGGTACATCAAACACTAAGCAATCAATCAAATTACATCTTCTGAATGCAGGCGATCATATGAATAGGAGGTAGTTTAATACAAGTTTTTAACATGGCTACAAGATCACAAACATGAAAACCGTCGGATTCATATTTTGAAAGAACGACTAATGGTGACGGATCTGCTGAGTTTCAATTCTGTCCTATTTCTCCATCGGAGATGTGGCCATCAGAGATTCTGCCTGATGATATCCGTGATCAACTTGAGCATCAAGCTCAACGGCAAATCAAGGTAATCAAATAGCCAATGGATGCCGTGACAATCCCAAGCAACAAACCAGCAATAACCTGTAAGTGAACAATGATATGAAAGAACAATAACAAGAACCAACACAGATACAAGAATTTCATAGCGTCTCTTAAGTGTATCTTAGTTGATGAGTTTAACCATAATATCTTTCTAGAAGATGAGAATTATAACCTAGAAGGACTAAATCCTAAAGTGACCACAGCACGAAAGGCATATGTCATTTGCGCACACTGTAAACTCAAGATTAATGAGTTATACTTTCCCATATGTCATTATATGGCATATGAAGTTTTGTGAAGTCAGAATTTCCATGAAAATAGGCGTTTAAATTCTCAGAAATCTTGAATTTTAACAACCTAAAGCAAGGAACTTAATAGAAGTACTTATATTTAAGTAACAACATATATCTACATCACAATTCCTTGCAATCTACAGATCAACTATTGTTGGTGCAGAGTGCAGACGGTAGATGAACAGTCTCATTGTCGAAAAAATGTCCATCAATAATTTCAATAAAACATGGAAGGTTAGGTAACTAAAAGTTCTTCTCAATTAACTAAAGAAAGATCTAGATAAATGGATGTTTCAATTTTTATATAGACTATAGCGCCTTTGACCCTAATATATATGTCATGCGGATCCACTATCTAATCATAGTGCATATCTGATGTAATAAAGCATACCTGAGGAGGGGTGTGACCAAGAAGTTCACGCAGTGGTCTGCTTTCGGCGAGAGGATGCTCAGCAGGAAGTTCATACACAATTTGATTCAAAACCTGAATAATATCCAGTTTGAAAACATAAAACTAATTGTTTAAAATGAAAACGAGATGCTCAGGCATATCAACGTTATAAACAAAGCTTTAAATCAAATGAATTCACACTACAAAGCTTCTTTTAGAATTCAATTCTTATATGTGACAGAGAAAGCTTGTAAGAGAAAAAATGGAGGGATTTTTTTGAGGGAGGGTGGGGGAGGGGCAGATCGAACCTCTGCTTGGCGTCCAGCCTGTAATCTCACACCAGTGGCATCATACATCACCTGACACCAAATTCTCTACATCAGAGATTTTCCCACACAACAGGCAACATTTATTCTAACGATCCTAATTCACAGTATTGGGAAATATTTAAGGATGTAAACAAATGACAGCTAAACTCAAACCTTGAAAGAGGTATTCAGAATATATAGTAACATAAGTTCTATAGAAATCATATGCAAATTAAAATTATACGAAGAGAAGGAATCATACAACACATGCTAAGACCAATGCAGCTGCAAACACGGATCCTCCAAATCCTTCTTGGAACCCAATGGCCAGAGCAAGGGCAGTAACTGTTGCAGAATGAGATGATGGCATTCCGCCAGATCCAATAAGTTGTTTGAGATCCCATCGTCTTTCCCTATACCTGCAAATCTATAGAGATTAAGACTCTCAGGACAAACTAAATTTAAGCAGGACTGTCGCAGCAACCTGTGCAGAAGCATAAAAATTTCCGGTAGCTAGAAAGCCTTTTGCTAAGCAACAAAAGCATTCAGACAAGCTTACAACTCAAAATCTAACAATATATGTAGCATTTGAAACATTAAAAGATATCCTCCACCCACATAACTTTTTCATATCATTTTATCAGCAACATATGATAGCATTGGGCAATTAGAAAGTCAGCCAATCGACGAACTACTTAGAGTTATATCTACTGCTGGCCCCATCAGAAATGGAACCAGGAATTCTTACCAAGGGGGGCCAAAGCATGAAGACAATACATCTGCAACCTAGGAGTCAAGCCAATAGGAGCCAAACTTAAAATCTTTTTGTCCAAATATAATATATAAGTAACTATGCATATGGTATGGCCCCTACGGCCCCCTCTTGGTCTGTCTCTGGCCTTTAACAGGTAGCAGCGTATTGAGAATTCAATTCAATGGCACCCATGTAAGAAAAGCAAAACCAAAAAATGTCATGGTTGTATGAAACAGCTATGAGCAAACATATTGACCACACAAAGTCAAGTCATTTAGAGAAGACATAGCAAGTTAGCACTTCGCAGCATCCCGTGATTTTGATTCGGGTAATGAAGTTAAACAAAAAAAGAAAGAGAGAAATTTGAATCCTATGACTTGGGATTTTAATGCTTTCGTTAAAGATGATTAATTTTAAGTTGCTCAAACAGTTGCATATTTAATTTCAAGATCTGGGGAAAGCGACGATTTTCTTTTAAGATACAATCACAAAGGCAAACTCACAATATTTTCTTAAAATAACATAGTAGTTGCATTGAATTTGATCTAACGCAGAAAAAAACAAACTAGCCAAACATAGAGTGTGATACAAGACATTGAATTCCGAATCTTGGAAACATTACACATTTAGAAACTAAAACGAGAGCCAAATCAGATCCAATTTCTAAAAAGATTTTCCAGAAGAAAACCAAAACCTATTAGCACAATGAGAGAGAGAGAGAGAGAGAGAGAGAGAAGGAGCAGAGATACCAGGCGGTGAAGAACTTGGTGGATTGGGCAATAGCGAAGGCCACGAGTGCAGAAATGAGAGGGTAATTGGTAAAGATTGAGGATGATGATGATGAAAGCGACGAGGACGACGATGAAGCCGATGTAGCCGCCACGTCTTCCATTTCTCTCTCTCCTCCTGCTCTTTTGACTCCAATAATGAGATACCTTGATTCGAGGTTCTTGATTTTTGCAACGAATAGTGTTCTGTTGTCGTGTCTTGTAGGGCGTTATTACGTGGTGTATCTCGAGGTTGTTGGTGGTGAATATGGAGGAAAGTTAGGACTGGTTTCTGGTTGGTTCTGTCTGCAGCATTAAAGGCTTTCTTTTAAGGCCAGCGAGTTTTTATTCATCTGGAGAGAAGACTAGAGGAGGGAATTGGGGTCTCTTTTGTTAAGACGTCAAATGAACAAAGCCTTCTTCTTCTTCTTCTTCTTCTTCTTCCAGGTCTTCTTCTTTACCAACTAACGGTCTTTGCCTTTCTCCATCAACTGAATATGCCTCCCTTGTTCAAATCATGTCTAGAATATACCTCCACTTCCCTCCTTCATTTTGCTTTTCTTTTCGTTTTTTTGTTTCCTTTCTTTTGTTGTTCCATAGAGTATTTGTATTTGGGTGCAATGGCCTTTTTATTATTATTATTATTATTATTATTTATTTTTTATCAAAAGTCAAATCACGATTTATCAAATGCTTAACTATATCATTACTCTCAAAAATTACATTTTCATTAACTATTTTGGATAAATTTTTCTAAAGCTAATGTGAATGTGAAGGGCATGGGCGCATAGACTTGCCAAAAAAAGGGGCAGGGGGTGTGGGTGGGGGCGTTAGGGGGGCAGGCATTTGTCCTTTAGAAGCCTCCATCCGCCGTAAAGACGTGACTCTTTCTTCGGATTTAATTATTCTTTTACTTGGGAGACTATACAACCTACAATATTTTCCCTCTTATTTGATAATATCGAAGCGAAAGCGCCTTTCCTTAAGTTTTAATTCAACTTGAGGGACTTTATTGCGTGTAAAATCACTTCGAATAAATGGCTTTTGACTCGTAAACCGGTTTTATACAAATTCCAAAAATCATATTCCTCTCATCGGACCAACACGGAGTGCCGTTTATGATAACATTTACAAACCCATCTGTCTCACTTCCAATGAAATGATGCAAAATTCAACTCAACTGTTTTCTAACGAAACCCTCTGATTTAACGGCAAGGCACCCATTAATAATACCATTTGGTAATAACCACTCCAAGAAAAAAGATAACAGTTCCGTCTTTAACTCTTTTCCCTGTTGGATTGTACGGGCAGCCTAAGAACAAGGCAACCCATTTGGATTGTCAGCCAGGTATTGAGATCAGAATCCAGTTGCAGATTAAATTGCTCAACCCTTGTATGGTTTCTAAATACCCTGTTGTTGAAATAACTATGCCACGTTAAGAACTGTAATATGATGAATGTATGGAAGCTATGAGGAGTTGGATTTCATACTTGGGCCCTTCCCTCTGGTTCATGCAAATCTTCACTCGGCCCTTCCTGCCAAAAAGGATGCCAGAGCCAGTCAGTAACTGTTGTTCATGTGTGCATAATAATATAGTGTTAGTTTATGCACTTCATACCACACAGTTCAGTAGCTTAAATATGCAGTGGAATACACTACGTATGGGTACAAAGTACATTAGCCAATCATGCACAAATTCTTTTTTTACGTTGTGGTACAAGATCTTGTCTAGACATATTCACATTCATGTTTTCTTATACCTAAACAGAGAGTGCAGGGAAGAAAGGGGAAGTGGGGGAGCAGCTTACCTGCCATAAGTTAGCACATTTGTACGTTGACAAATAAAATCATCCGTAATGTTGCGCTGTGGTCAAACATGTCATCTTTTGAATTGCGATTTGACTCGCAGTAAACACTTTGCAAGGCCAATAAGTCTAGGCAACATCTGTTTTACATAATCCCAAAGAACAATTAGTTGAAGATATGTACAATTAGCTAAAGATAATTTTCATCAGTCTATTACCTTCAGAGGCGCTGCAGTTTATTTGCTGGATGCCTGATCCTGGACAGTTAGAGTGCATTCTTTCCTACAACATTCATGAGTTCTGCTTGTGCTGCTTCCATTATCACCTGGAAGTCTATTTGTGTATACCTTCCCCTGTGATCCAGAATTAGCATAACCAGCTCAGCTTCATCCTTGGTGAAGAATTTCAAGCCATTACCACACACCATAAATGGCTCGCAAGAGTGCAGTGCTATACAAATGGCCCCAATGCATTAAAGTGGAGTAAAGCTTAAGTGACCTTAGACTTCGTCCAACGCGGGAGATTTATATAACTGTAAAGTAAAATCACTAACCCTAGAGGTGCAATGTAATTTCACACCATTGTTCACTGCACACTCACCACATCAAAATAAGATAGTTCCATTTTTTTCCACACCCCATAAAACATTGAATTTTGACATGGGTCCACCAACTTGACTGTTTCAAGGCTTGTGAAGGATTGTATTTAGTTGGGCCAGAGTGTAATTTCTATTTGTTATTGAAATCTTTTACAGGATACCATTAAAATTTTCACACACCATCAGAAACTGTGTACCACTGAGGAGCTATGTGTAAGAAGGAAAAACATTATAGTATCTATATTTTCTTGTGCTCCTCAAGGAAATGGATATGTGTTGAAAAGATGAACATCAATCTGGTCTTGCGAGACCTATCATATGATTGGTCAGACCTTGCACAGGATAGAAGAAGCAAGAAAACTATCCTTCACAATTTCTAATTTAAACTGACATCATCCAGGAGATGAGAGGCACCAATGTTACTTTTACTATCACTAATAGCATATGAGTAAAAGAGTTACAGATAATGTGTCTTATTTAAGATTTGTTTCAGGTGTTTAACTGGCTTATCCCCCCATAAATGATGAATGGTGTGAACCCTGCTAAAAGGCCCAAAACAACGAATTAATGGGAAGTATTTCAGTGGAAATCGGAAATTTTGAGATACCAGAAATGAGTTTTAGACCAAGACGTAGAAGGATAGGCTGGGCTTGCAATTCCATGCATTATCCTTGCAACAGCTCTGGGGGTGAATTTAGCGTGTGAGTTACCCTGTAGAAAGACCTTGTTGTGCCAAAAAAAAATCAAATGTTACTGCCAAACATGAGTGGCCATTAGTAAAGAATCTAGATACCCTGTAAAACCCCTCACCTTTATATCTGCTCGCAAAAATGGGCTGCACATGTAAATCATGGTTTTATTATTAGTATGATTAAAAAGCATCTCCAAATAAAAACATGGATACTTAATGTACTAAATCAACTACATGGACTGTATGATTCACATGTTCAAAATTTAGACACTCATGTATTATATAGTATTATGATAGAAGTTAACACAGCAAAGATTAACATCAACCTGCTTTGACCCATCTTATTAGAAATGTCAGAATTATCTTCTCCATTGAAGTAATCCAAAATATTTCTTTGCAAGCATGGTGTATGCTGACAACCATAGCAACCATGCATCTTTTCACACACATTCGCCGCAAAGGCTGCAGCATTAAACATTGCATCCAACTTCCGTACCTAATCGAAGAAAAAGCAGAACACATTGTTTGTAGGTTACAACAGTCAAGAGCATAGAAAAGAAAACGCAAAACTAAATGCAATAATTTAAATTAAAGCTTATAATCATTTTACTAACACCCTAATGATAGGGCCACAAACATTTCCTAATATTAATTTCATCATTTTAATAAAAATGAATGTAAAAATTAATTTTCATTTAATTGTTGATGATGTCATAGCTCGACCCTGTTGACTTCCTGGTCAGAACTCTAACCCTTGAATATCTCATATTTTTTGGTTTCTTTAAGCGAGTAGACTTCCAAACAATGTGTGACAATATGATCAAATGTCAGTTGGAGCTCATAAAAGGTAACTCAATATCCAGTGGCTACATTGCATATAAATATTCACACAATGAAATTGAGAAACAGTTTCTAAATTGTTAACCATAAAATTAATCACCTTACAGATTTCAACTTCTGATAACCATTTTGTAAGATGAGCTGATAGAGAAAAAAAATCCCCTGGTACTTCCATAATTGTATAACAATATGCTGGGTCCTTCACCTCATATGTTATTTCTCGCTTGAACTAAGGCAATATCACAAAGAACAAGAGAAACAGCTCCATAATCATTACCACATTGAAAAAGGAAAAAAAAAATAACGCAATGAAGTTTTTCCAGCCTATAAAAGTAAATGAAACATGTCACAGCTTTGACGTAGCTTAAGATATATAAACCTTTAAATTCTGCAACTGATTTGACAGGTCAATAGCTGTAATCCCAATGCTATTTGCCACAGTAGGTATGTCAAACACATATTGCCCTTGCTTAGTTTCAGATCTGAAAATCTCAGTTACCACAGCTTAATTTACCAAATGAGTTTAATGAACTAGTAACATTTGGTTGCTAGTAATCAAATTAGAAACTATACCCACTTCTTAAGAATTGCTGCAACCACTCTATCCTTTTCAGCAAGCAGCACTGGGGAAGTCTGCACTTAAGGAAATACCACAACCTTTAAGCATCAAGAAATGAATATTATAACATGGTAACATAGAAATAAGCTAACATAATAGCTATTCACAAATATTGCATATCTCCAGAACCAATTAAAACATGCAAGCAAGCTAATAGAGTAAGAGATAAACATATATCAATACACATTTGCCACCCACATTGTGGAAATTTAGAGTGCAAGTCACATTCATCTGAGGATGTAAACACAAGTATTGCACTTCACCCAACTCCAAGTGCGTTAGAAGAGTCAGCATCACCTGCCAGAGCAAACATCAGCATTAAGCAATTTAGAACGTAAAGATATGCCAGAGGAAATTCACCAAGGCACTTTATTATTATGCCCAGTTTTCAAGCACTAAGAAGACACCATGCTAGTGTCTGCACGTGTCCGTGTAGTCCTGACAAAGCTAAAGGAGGCAGAAGAACACATCAATAGTAGCCTATGCCCACAACTTCAGTTGTTGCATAGCAAATGCACCTTGGCTTCATAACTCATATCACTAATCCAAACAGTTCATGTAACTCAAAGTTTATTTCATCATTTTGATCAGATACTGGTTAAGAAGACTTGATTAGGGAGAACAAAGGTACCCAAAATAAACAAAAGAGAGTAACATGACAATTGACATATCAACCTCAACAAATCACTATAAAACATCACCAAGCAGGGTATCCTTCATCAGAACAAGCATTTCCACCTCTTCACAACTATAAATGGTTTAGTAAAAAATAAGCGCAATCAGTCAATCACCAATAATCCTCATATGCCGAGAATCCTCTAATCTGTTACCAAAGTCACCACTTTGAGGAACTTCACCCTAAGGTAGTAATCTGATTGTTTGGTGAATACATTATCCGCATTACTCACCTAGGTCAGAAATTCAACATGTTCGGATTAAGCAGTAATTTGCTCGCACTAAAGTTTTTTTTCTCTCTTTTCTTTTTCCAATCAATATAATGCAGTGATAACTTTAAAAGGAGGAAAATTGTGGAACAGTGCCATAAGAAAACTCTGCTCAAAAGTTATCTGTAAACATCAATTATCTCTATCAATTCAAAATTTAGAACATTGACACAGCTACAGTGAAAGGAAAGGACCTCTTCTTTCATATCAAACTTGCGGGATGCAGATTCTTTGACTAACGAACACACTTTCCCTTGCGAATTCTTGCCATTGCTGAAAACTTCAGTGAGAAATTTGTTCACTGCAAATTCATCGACTCCTTCACTGAGAAAAGAATACAGTAAATCAATCCCGGATAGACAAAAGCCTTATATAGATTAAAGTAATTAGTCTAGGTGCAATTTATATTCAATTACCTGTGCATAAGACTACGAAGTTTGAAGTATGTGTCATCATCAAAAAGGAGATGGCAATGGGACAACCTCCCATCCCTTCCAGCACGCCCAATCTCCTACACAAGTGTGTCATTCTTTTCATTAAGCAAACAAACATAGATAAAATCCTGTGAAACAACCAGTGGTTAAGCATATATCCACCTGAACATATTCCTCCAAGCTTTCTGGCAAGCGGTAATGAATTACCTGAAACATATGAATTAGGAAGTTTTGATATTGATATCTACATGATGGTGTCATACATGAGCATGCACATTGCAATGGAAAGATTCATCAAAATGGATAGCTAAACATGTGTCGGTACAGAAAAATGCCAGATGAGTAAACCAAGGGTTCCAGTAATTTCAATAGGACAACCAATCTATTAATAGCACGTGTTCATAGACAGACTCGATGAAGATGTTGCAAAGATTCCAAGAACGGATCATTTACTCCATTTTACTAGTCTAACCATCCAAAATATTTAGTTACTTGAGGAAATATCATCTTTTTCAGATGGAGTCAAACTGGCGTGAAGAAGACCTCTAGGAAGTCTGAAGCACAGGGCACAGCAAATGCTGGAGTAGCTGTCTATGCACAATGACTTTCACTATACTATTGGCACACCATCCCAATGGACTACTTTAATACATGAACAAAAAATTGCCCTGTTGGGCACCAGTTACTGAGAATATAATGCAAAGAAACCAAAATGATCATGCATATGGTCTTTCTTCTTACAGCTCCAACATCCTGCTTGTCAAGTCCCATGCCAAACGCCACAGTTGCAACAACCTTCCATAGAAAATACGAGTCAATGATTCAGACAAGAGAAAAGCGGCAACACAATTAACAAAAAAATTAATTCATAACATAACAGTTTAGTATGCAGATACATTTCAGACTCCAGCCTAGAGAATAATCTTCTTACCACTCTAATTTTGTTAGAACAAAACAACTCCTGTGTACGGCTACGGTCTTTAGCAGGGATACCACTGTGATAGCTCTAAATAGCAATTGGCATTGATATGGTCAGCGTTAACATTAAGCATTAAAATCACATAAAAGAAGTTGTGCATCATGCAACTGAGAAAAGTGAAAGGCCAACCTTTGCAGAGATATTGTTATCGCATAAGCATCTACTTATTTGATCGGTTTCATACTGCAAAACCAAGATGCAAGTATTAATTACCAGCCAATGCATGAAAATTAAGAAAGGGTATAGATATTCACGTGAAGTTCAACACTATCCCTCCAGAAGTCATTAAAGTACACAGTTTGGTTATCTGAAATTGGGGATCTTTGGGAGCTAATGCACAACACTGAGAAACATTTTTAGACAATCGCAATAAATGAGCTTGCCCAACAGCACCGTTGCAAAAAACCACCATATCCAATTAGACAGTGTTATGGAATCAAGAAACCATAGACCATGAAATATTTGAAATATATAATTCTACATGCATACCTGAAATTTGCAGTATATAATGATGCTCTGAACTTCCTTAAAGGGAGAAGACTTTATCAACATCAGCAAATCTTTCATTCTATTATATATCACATCCAAGGTAAAAACAGGTAAATCCAACGGATTGAATTAAAGTTTAGTTAAAGATTGAAAACTGCGAATATAGAAAAAAAAATTACTGTTTGCACTTGCCTATTTCCACTCAAAGATACTGACAATTGCAAATTATCCCTTAATTGTGCTTTTTGAATAAGATTGGTTTGCGGAATAGCTAGAGCAGACATAACCGAGTGCAAAGTTGTGGTAGTGGCAGTAGCAGTCATTGCAAGAATGCATCCAACATTGAGCCGGGCACGAAGCATTGATGCCCTAAGTCTCGTGTATGAAGGCCGGAAATTGTGTGACCTGTTACATTGTTCAAATAAGTTCATGCAAGAATTACATGGACAAAATTGAAGTTTATCCTGAAGATACAGGACTATAAACATTGATATAACCAATACGCCAAAACCCAAGGAGATAAGAGGCAGTGCAACCACTCACCATTCAGAGATACAGTGAGCTTCATCAACCACAACAAGCGATGTAGATAAATTAGTAGAAAATACTGACAAGAATTCTGCATTTAAAAATCTCTCGGGTGAGACAAAAAGCACCTGAAATAGAAACTAAAAAATCTTAGCTTTCAGCATTACTGCAAATGGGTAAAAACGCATACTCTACATTTGTATCAGAATCAACTACATTTCTTTTTTCTTTTTCTTTTTTTGAAAAAAAAAATGGCACCTCGAATAGAATTTACAAAACCTTAGCTTTTGAGAATACCAAATGTGGGTAAAACTTGTACTCTACATGGATATCGGAATCTACTAGATTTTATTCATAAAAGAATAATCCAGCAATTACATGTCAGCAAACCACACTGGAGGAGCAACTATCAAAGCCAAAAACTGCACACATCAGTAAACTCACCCTGATAGTCCCTTCTTGAAGCTGCCTGAGCGTCTCGGAAACTTCATCAGCCGTCTAAAACAACAACAACAAAACGGTTAACTAATCACAAAAACTGTTCAAAGACTTTGTGTGAAAGAAAGAGAGAACATAAAGTACCTGACTGCTACAAAGAAGACCGCCGCGGATCATGGGAGGCAGATGTCTCAGCTGATCGATCATCAGCGCCACCAATGGACTCACCACCACCGTTATCCCTGGCAACACCATCGCTGGCAACTGATAGCACAGCGACTTCCCCGCACCAGTCGGCAGAACCAGCATTGTCGACTCCCCAGCAAGCACCATCCTAATTGCCTCCAACTGGCCGTCTCGGAACGAATTGTAGCCGTACACGACCTTCAACAACCTAACCAAGTTCTCATCTGACGGCTCGTTCCTCGCTGACGACACCGCCGCCTCAACCAAATCACAATCGTATTTCTTCTGCCTCTGTCCTGCGCTTTCTGCAACCAAACCATCCTCTTCACACACACTGTTGTTCTCCCCTTCATTCCCACCTTCAGGTCTCAATCTTCTCCTACCCCTTCTATAAGATTTTCTACCAGACGAAGCATAACTATTCCTTCCTCTTCCTCTGTTCACGAACTTGCGCTTGCTGCTCCTATTCATGTTCAGCTTCACAAAATTCCCTTCACCACCACATTTTCGTATTTTCACAGGAGGCAGAGGCGCATTCCCTCCAATCAAATTGGGACGCCTCTTCACAAAATTCGCCGAATTCACAGATTCACCTTTTGGTTCTTGCGGAACCGAATCACTCTCAGCTTTGGGTAGAGGAGGAGGAGGTGGAGAGGGGTCGTCTTGGAAATTGAGAGAGGGTCTCCGGAGTTTGGAGAACGATGCAAAGTGGGAGAGGTGGCGGGCGGGAAGGGTTTCGAGGGTGGGGATTGGGCGGTTGGGAAGGGAGGGGCCGCGGATTTGGAAAGGGAGAGAATAGAGGGGAGAGGGGGTGGGTGAGGGGTCTTGGGGTGAGAGTTTGGGATCGGAAGAGGGTTTTGGGGATTTTGAAGTGGGTGTGGAGCGGGAAGAGGAGGCTCTAGCCCTAAATCTGAATTTGTTGGAAGAGAGAAGAGTCGGTGGCGGTGGAGGTGGTGGAATTGGGTCTCTGGGAGGAGTGGCGGAGATGTGAGAGCCATCAGAGTCTGAATCGGATTCCATTTGGAAGACGGGATGGGATGGTGGATGGTGGTGGCTGAGGAAAGATACTACTAGTTACTACTACTAGTGCTCTTCATTTTCCCGCCAAATCTTTTTGGGCTTCTTTTAATTTTGAGGTGGAATCTCCAACATACCCTTCTACTTTTATCTGTTGGAAATAAATACTCCTATATGATATATCCCACTCTGAAATTGAATGATCAAACTTTGTGAATCAGTGGATCAGTACCACGTCAATATTTCACTTTTATCCCACTATTTGATGATATTGATAGCCACTATATTGATTGGAATTTACTATTAAATTTTGTTTTTAACCATGGTTAATCAAAAGGTGGATTGATGATAGTACTCAGTTTAGTTGGCAACAGTAAAATGATGTGTGTTATATAGCATTACTAAAAAAATAAAATTTACTCCATATTACTTGATTTGGCTTAAGTACGGTAAAAAAAAACTACATGTGTTGTAGTTTTTTTAACCACACCTAAACCAAACCTAGTACTAGACTCTCCTACATCTTCATATTAGGATTAAAAGTGAGATAAAAGTATAGTGTACAACATTACTCAAATCAAAATGCAGCATTGCCTAATAGCGTCTTCTTGTGTGCTCTTTGGTGATTATGGATGAACAAACTCCACACAATCTATCCCTTAAACTTACATTTACTTGCATGTAAAATTTCTCTATTAAATTGACATCTTATGTTAGGTTAATAGTATATAATTCTCACGTGGATTTTAAAAAGTACTTAAACAAATGTAAAGTTTAACAGACTAAATTGACGAAAGAAAGAAAAAAAAATCTCCACAACCGGATTACCATGTCTTTTCCTCATTGGATTTTGAGGACTCGAAATACAGCCACTTTTTTTTGTTATTAACTGAGAACTAAATCAAGGTATATATACTTACACAATCATAAGGAATAAGAATGCGCGGGATGTCGTTCACACATTACTTATGGAGGATTGAACCAAATAGAACAAGAATATGGCTACTGGAGCAGACACAAAACTCCAGTGCCTCTCACTAATACCGGCCTAATAACAAGAAAAGCTTTACAATTACGGTACAAAACCAACGTGGCACTTGCTTACAAGTAATTTGGATTATCAGAAACCAATTGGAAATAATTCAAACAGCCCTTCAAACATAAACCATTAAAATACACGGGAGTTGCATTGTGGGCACCTGAAAAACGACTTCACATTATTGTGCAATTGCACTTAGATTCCAGCTTCGGAGGCTTCATGCTGTCCATCTTGTTAGGAAGCCCGACATTGCGGGGCAAGGATTCATCATCATTCTCATCATTCTCGTCATTCTCAGTCTTATTAAAAGGGGGTTTTGCATCAGTTTCCACCTGCCTTTGCCTGGCCTTTTGGGCTTTCGAAGCACGTTTGCCAACTGTTCTGCCGCGTGCTATCTTTCTATCTGAATTCAATTTCCCCAATACTGTAACTGTTGGCTGGGAACCTTCCAATGGGATTGAGCTTTCCTTCTCCATTGCTATGCTTGCAGCTTGGTAGGCCAGATCATGGACGATGGAGCTGCAGAAAAGTATCGTATCTGTGGCCTCCTCAAGTGTTAGACTTCTCGACTTACTTCCACCCCGACAGTCTACCATTACTGTTGATTCCTCTGTTCAAAACATAAAGAATTTGTCATGGAATAGCTAAGACTTGCTAATTTTTATCCCAAAACTGGTTTTTAGGACATCATATAAATGTGCTATAATTACAAGGAGAGTGCAGAATGGAGTAGGAGCTGGAAATCCTCTGGACCAGCAAATGGTTCACAGGAAGTAATATTTCCCATCATAAACTTAGTATGGTCCCAATTTATAAAATAGTGTTCAAGTAAACGGAATTAACAAGTACGAAGAAGAAAGAAGAAAAAGAAAAAGAAAAAGAATGAAGAATGAAGACAGATGATGCAGCCAAATCAATTTACATAGCATTGTAAAAATATATGGACGCATGTGAACATGTTTGCAGTGAATGGCATGAAATAGGATAATAGACTGACCGGATGAATATTATTTAATCATATAGGAAAAAGAACCATCTCAAGAATATCCCGACACAAAATATCAACTATAGGAATTATTAGCTATTTGGCAATACATATAAACATCCACCATTCATAGGATAGTGTACTTTTTCTAGTGTATATGTCAAAGAGCAAATCACGACAATGTGGTCACATTCTTATTGCTAAGATATGCTAAAATCATTTTAACAAAACTCAGTCACCAACATCATTCATTACAAGTCTGTCAAAGTTTGTCCAAAAATAACCAAAAGTTGCGGTATCAGAAAGCTCACTTATGTGACACAAGCAACCAAGTATATTCATTGTTAGAGCATTATAATGCTCAGACTGAAAATTGAAACATCAAACATGTCATGGGTACTCAATAAGCTGCGGCTATGACAGTGCAAATCTCACATAGAAGAACACAAAACAAAAAGTAAGACAAGCATACCAAGGATGCCATAAGCATGATCAGAGGTGTTGGGCTCTGAAACAGCAGCAATCAAATCCCTGTCTGAAAAAGACTCCTGCGATTCGCCTTTGGTGCTCTTCGATATCAGAGACACATCATCAATCTGTGAACCAGGGGTACTCTGACAGCATTTTTCTGTTTCAACCTCTGACATAGTAACCAAAGAACTGTGAGTAGGAGCCTGTGCAACATCCACTCCATCAACACTATTGTTCAGTATGCTAAGTTCCTCTTCTAAAGATGACTCTGGAGTTCTAGTTGATGCTTCCATATCCATGACGCTCCTTGCATTTTCTAGGAAGTTTTCGTCATTCTCATAAGTGCAATCTTCATAGTTTGGAAATGATGATACTGAATTGTCCTCTAACTGAACACTAACTACATGACTCAACAATTCTGAGGTGGAAGGATCAACTGTTCTACAACCATTATTATAGTAAAAATTATCATTCTCAACAACTGCTGTCCTGGTAAAAGATGTACTAGCAACATCTGCTTCTGCATATTCCAACTCAAGTTCTTGTTCTGCAGAAGCTTTTCGTGTTTCCACTGCAACATCATATTCCACATTGCCAACAGAAACCTCAAAGTTTTCTTCTGTAGGTGTGCTCGATGCAAGACCTAACCCTTGGTGAGCATGATTTGAAATTCCAGACAAAGAAGACCCAGTTCTTAGAAGTTTTCTGTTTATGTCACTCCTGTAATTCTCCATGTCTAATTTCCTGCTGCTTAACTGCCGTTGTACACGAGTATCCGTTTGTCTAGCTACGCTGAAATCAATAGAGGATGATGCCGAGAAACTGCCATGCCCAGTGGAGCTTCTCATGCTGTTTGCACTCTCTCTTGCATGAGACAGATCATCATAAGGTATCGTAGTAGCAGTAAATGTCCTGCCTTGGACAACAGGCCCCTTGCTACTGCTTGACCTCTTCAACAGTATGGAAATGCCTGTACCTTCCGAAAAGTCAACCTTCAGATTTGGATAGTCTTTAAACTGATGCAATTGCTGACCCCCAGGTTCATCATCAGTTATGCTGTGACGAACAGTTGGTTGGCCCATCTCTTGCTGATTGGCATGACCATGCTCAACTTCATCTACCAGCGACCTTGTCAATTCTCCACAGATATTCTGATTTTGCTCACAATGGGAACTCTGGCCTTGCTCAACATTCTCTTCACCCAGGGAAACCTTTGGTTCACCCACATAAGTAACATGTGCAAATTCAGGTACAGTCATCTCATCAGAAGGCTTCTCTTCTTCAGAAATCTTCATAGACATCACTGGGGAGTTTGGAGCAACTATGGTTGTTGCATCTGAAGAGTTTACAGCAACTACAGTTGTTGCATCTGGAATTATGACACCCAAAATTTGATCTTTCTTACAGCAATATGGGCAAAGTTTAATGTCCCCTTCCACTTCAGCAACAGCAACATACCTAGAACCACACTTTAAACAAAGTTCCATATTTTGAAGAATATCAGCTTCAGGAGAATCAGCCTTAACCTGAGAAGATTCTGAAGTTGCACTGATTTCCATGGCAACAGCATGGTGACTGGAGTTTTCAGAGTCAGCATTACCATACTCGACTGCATGGCCTTTATCAAAGTCACCATGCCGAATGTGAAGTGATATGTCATGCATTTCATGCCCAATGTCTTCATTTACTACATCCATCTTATCAAAGGCAAATACTTCTTCATAGACATCAGGATATGCAGCTTTCCCACATTCACTTGCATCATCCTGGATCTGGTCACTACCTTCAGTATCAGGTGCAGCACTTGTTCCTTGATCAGAGCTTGCATTGCTGCTTGTTGTAACTGAGGAGTTTCTAGATATCAGAGAACGGTGTGCAGAACTTGCTTTTCCAGCATGAAATGTGGTACTGGGGACACTAGATAAGAGTGGCCTGAACATATTTTGAGGACTTTTCCGATTATCCTGCATAGCTCCAACGCATCAGATACAATTACTATGAACTATTATTAATTGTGAAATCTACACTTCACTGCCAAAAATAAAAAAACCTTGGGGTGGAGGGGTCATTCAAAAAGTTAGCTTGTCCACAAGCAATGAAATGGACAATATGATAATAAAATCTTAAAAAGGAAGCAATCAACTAAAGTTAAGTATGAAACGTAATTTCCTACTCAGCTGATGAAACGTTATTTCCTAGTCAACTCAGGTTATATATGTTTCGCCACTTAATCTCAACAGAGATCTGAGAACTATTGTCATTTCCAACTCAACTCATGCTCACTTGCAAAATTATGATAATGAAGGAAAAACTTATATGAATTAATGATAAAATACCATCTGCCGAAGAGCATAGTCAAATGATCTTTTTGGAGCAGACGTTGAGGACACTATTTTAGGTGATTTCTTCGAAAAGGCCAGAGCTCGGTTATTTGATAATGCACCACCTTTCCTTGAACTTGCTCGGTCTAAACTACCCACAGGAATGGATTGCAGAGAGTCTATATCATCATCGCCAGATGATGCCACAGAGCCTTTGCTGTGAGAGCTGAATCTGTCTCGGTCATGACTATGAGATGAACCGATGCTTCTAGAAGCTGTTGGAGACATTGACTGCCTGTTGAATTTGGAGGTAGAATCCCTACCATTTCTGGATGCTGGTGAGGAACCCCTCACATATGATGCTGGTCGATCAGCCAGAGAAGTACGAAGATTGGGAGGTACATCAGAGGAGAAACCTGGAATATTTGCTTGCCATGCCCTTATTTTTGGCGAAGCAGAGTTCCCTCGACTTGTCTTTATAGGGGAAGTTCCCCTAATCCCTGGGGAGGCCATGGTACCACTGGACCCAGTGCTCATCCTCCGGGGAGTTGGGGTAGAAGACCTTGGAGCAGGCGTAGAGGGTTTACTTGGAGGAGTGGATGGTCTCCGTGATGGAGTACCATGCCGTGGACCTGGAGGTGGACTGGAATGAGGTGCTGATGATGGCCTTCCCCTCGACTGGAACGTGCTACTCCCAGACCGAGGAGATGGGCTTAAGCGATTTGGACTGGCACTACCCCTACTGCTTCTGTAACTCTTTTCCATCTGCAAAAGAAAAAAAAAATACGTCTTATGTAAACAGATGAAGCATAAAGATATTTTTCTTTCAAGGAAACTTTTAGAGACTATAAGAAATCTGATTGCATTCATTAAAGTTATCTGAAAACTTACCGTGGAAGATCTTGATATAGAAATAGGTTGACTCCGAGGTCTGCCCCTAGGTGCAGTATTAACTGGTTGCGGCTCATCATCCAATGAAGGAAACAGAGGAGTGTCTGGAGGAGTTAGTAACCTGAAAAAATCAATAACACCCAGCATTCCATTAGAACCAATAAACAGGATACTCACTTTTATACCAGCAAGAAAGGGTCATGCAGGAGTAAAAATGCAACATATTTCTTACAACCATACACTTATGGCTACGGGAACAAATTGACAAATAGCTAAGCTGACAGTAGAATTCCCAGCTTTGCGATGAAAGACTTGATTATAGACTTTAATAAATGCACTCTTGGAGAGTAGACAATTTTTTTGTTGCAGTTTACTTGCAAGCCATAAGTTAACCTTTTTTAAATTTTTTTTTTTTTAATTTTACTCTTTGCTCCATCTTTGCGGCAAAACAATTAAATTATGATTCTGTTAAATTGCTTCACTGCTTACATGTGGAACCATCAAATTTATATAGTGACTTAAAGATGGAAAGTCGAAAGCGTTAGAATAGGAAAAATAGACGACCTACCAGTCATAGTCATTCTTCTCTCCGTCGGCATTAAGCAGTTCACTACTCTCTCCACGAACAGGAACAGAGATTCCAAGCTTAACATCTGAAAAGTGTCTCAATTTTGAAGCTGTAAACAACAATTCAAATTCAAAGAGCAAATGCAGCATTATTAGCAAGAGAAAACTAGACAAAGAAATCCAAACTCTTCAAGTTACATGCATCCAAATTACAAAACCAAGGTCGGTATAGAAAATTACAAAATGTGTCTTCCATGTCATCAGACGTAAGCAAAAAAGTATCTCTTTCCCTGGTCTGCATTTCGCTGAACAAAGCAAGATCATCATCTTTCTCTCTGAACAACAATCCACCCTCGAAACTCCGTCCTCGCCTGTGATTGGTCCCTTTCATCTCTCTCCCAGGACTCGGAGAGCATCTCATTGCCGGAGAAGGAGGCATCTCGTAAACTAAACCCACCAAATAGTCACCCCAGCCTGCCCAAAGACCCCGAAATCAAACAACTGCTGAACCGAAACAGAATCCTCATAGTCTCCATCCAGCTAGAGCTTACAACAAAAATCACTTAGAAGCGCAAAATCACTGCCACACAAAAACCATATTCGGCTTCCATTCGCCGGCTTCACTAAATTCACCAAGTTAAATTCATTCCAATTTCACCAACCCAATACCAATCCAAAACCATACATTGTAAGACCAAGTCAACTCAACGTACAATCTTAGTGCTCGAACACATAATATCATAAACTAGGATAGCAACAAAAACAACCGTACCAATCAAAATGTAGAGGCTCAACGTCCATAACTAAATTTTTTAAACAAAAAAAAAAAAAACCACCAATTTGATAATCCGAAACCCTAGATTCTCGTCCAGCTGAAAATCCCAACACTGTCAGTGGCCACTCAACCAAACCCTAATTCAGCTTCCACAAACCACTAAACCACCATTTGAGTTCAAATCACAGAGCGAAATTCACCAATTTGGAAAGCACTCAGCAGAGCTTGACTACTTACCGAATCTCCCCCAAGTCAAATTCCTTCAAAAACAGCAAGAAACCTCGTTGAGTACGACTACGATCCCAAAGTCAGGGATAAAACAGAGCTTTACGAATGCGACGAATGTGGTACCGAACACTCGGATCTACACGCATTTATTGCTCTGTCTGCAAGCATGGATCGGAGAACTTGAGAGAGATCGATCGGAACCAACACTTGAAGAGATTTTCTCGCATTCTCTCTCCTCCGAGAAAATGAAATCAGAGTAACTAACCCTTTCGTTGTTCTTCCTCTTTAGATTTGCTTCTTTCCTCCACAGCAAGCATTCATTTTCTTCTCTCTTTTTTCTTTTCTTTTCTCTCTCTCTCTGCTCTGAGATATTTTCTTTCTTTTTTTTCTCTTTTCTTTTTACTTTTTTTCTTACTATCTTCGTTCCTCCTTAATTTTTACAGTGATGCCACTCGTGTTCCTCAGTACACTACTTATTTTATTGCATTTTCGGTCCAAAACAAGAAATCAAATCTGTCTGAATTTATCATAAAGTATAGATTTATTATTGGTCCAACATTGTAGGTAAAATCAAATAAAAAATAATTGGCTTTGCTCGTTTCCTATGCTTCATTTATATATAAGGGTTCTTCATTTAGTACGCCGCTGTGTATTAAATGACCACAAAGTTTTTTGGGTCGAGTTATAATTTCAAGGATAAGGTTTTTTTTTTTTTGTGTGGAATAGGATGCTCTCTTTTTCAGGTATTTTTTGTAAACAAGATTTAACTCAGTTTGTTAACTTAATATCTGTTTTTAAAGTAAATACGTATGTGAAAATAACATGCTATATTAAAAATACATATAATAATCACGTGCTTTAAAAATAAATATTCGTTTAATAAATTGAATCAGAGGAATTTCCCCTCACTATTTCACCTATGTGATAATGTTAATCAAAACATTTTTGTTTCTTTTTTTAAAGAAAGACTTATCCAATGGCTAGTTGACACTATAACGTCAAGAAGATAAAATAGTAAACAAATAAAAATATAGTTTATAGCATTATTCATACTTTAAACATTATTAAACTGTGTATGTGATTAATTATTGAAAACTTTGAATGTTTTGTACACATTAGGACCCAATATTAAACACCTAATAGATTATGATTTCTTCAACATAAAATAAGATTAATTTACACAATAATATATATATATATAATGTCTATTTTAATTTCAAGGGGACTTTGAGTACTTTCAACTTTTTGTGTATGTTCTCAGTGTCTTTTCACCAAGTTGCTATGGATAAGAGAAACTTGCCAGCCCTTTCAAAGGAAAATCCAGCTTCATGATGGTGAACCAACATCATAAATTGATAGATAATTAAAAATTTTCTTGAAAAAAAAAAAAAAAATTTGTAAGTGATTTTAGTTTAATAAAGCAGGTGCACGTGCATGTAATCTTAGGTAATTAATATATATCACGACATTGTTTGGCAACCTCACAATGAAAACAACTGATATTCTCTTATTAATAATCTTAGTTTTTAAGTGAGATTATAGATTAATAATGATTAATTAATGTAATTGGTGTGCTAAACAAGAAACAAATGTGTGGGGCAACTGAGGAAAATGTCAACGTAACAACTAGGCTATCATTAGCTATGCTCAATTATGAGAATATATAAAATCATGTCGTTTTAATTGGTAGGTGGTTTAGATAGCTTAAGAGGATTCATTGTAATGATGACACTACTCGTTTTTTATCCAATTATTGGTGTTTAAAAAACAAAAAAAAAAAAAAAAACGTTTAAACAATGTGTAAAAAGACTTGTACAGGACACCAAATCACCATAGTGACTGAAATAATTGGAGCTTTACCATTATCATATTCTAAAAAATAAAACAAAACAAAATTAGAGAGAAATTCCAACTACCATCCATTTGGCATTTAGATCGATCATCAAACTTTAAAATGTTACATTGATCATCTTCGACTAATGGCATTTAGCATTGAAATTGACGGAAAATACCGCACTTGCACTATACCCTTTTTTTTTTTTTACTTGAACTTCTCAAAATACCCTTAAATTTATTTTTAATACCAAAACAATTAGGCAATAAGAAGAGACCCCCAAAAAAAAATAAAAAAATATATCTATAACCATGAGGAGACGGTTTAGGCACCCCGTAGAGCAGTTGAAAAAATAGTCAAACCATCTCAAAAATAGAGTAAGAATGGTTGAACGACTCCCACAACATGATAATGTGCCATAAAGTTAGCACCGGATTAATTTATCACCCAAATCCTTAGAAACAATCATATCCACTCATTATGATCACGCGTAATTTTGAGTCATGATCAACAATCCTGTTTATTACATATAATCATCCAAATTCCCAGCAGAATTATCCATCTTGAGTGTCTATGGTGCTCTCTTGCTCTTGTATATATGCATGAGCATATAAAAAGTCAACGACATAAGAATAAACATTTTGTGATCAAATTAGAATACATGGCGAATGCCATAAATGGTGTGGAGGTTGATTTAAAACAAAGTAGGTCGAGTTTGAAGAGTAAGAAATAAACAACCGCAAAAATATATAACAAGAAGAGCATGTTGAGCTTTCAAGCATTAAGAGACAGGTAAGTGCAGTCTCTCCCTCCCTCCCTCCACCAACTTCCCATCACTATACATTTGTTGAGGTTGGAGTTAAAGCTCGGCTTTGCTAATAAATTAATAATCCCTTCTCGATTTCTATAGACTTTTGTCACATCCGACATCCGTAATGTTATTAAGTGGATTCTTACATTCAATGCGTTTGACGGATTATAAAAGTGTTTTTTATATTGGTTTCTTATTATTAGGTAAAATTTAATTTTATAAATAGCTTTAATTTTAACTTAAATTAATAATTTTGAAGTGAAAGTGAATGTGTGACTAATACACAAAAATGCATATGTAACCAATGCTTTTTCTACGAAATTCTCTCCTTACTGTTATTGTTATTAAAGATCCGTAACCGTTCTAAAATTGGGCCTCAACCCAATGATTTATGACATCAATTTTTTGGTACTTGACGCTCATGTCTGGTCAGCCTTGAAGGTATCAAGATGTGCCAACTTCTATGTATACCAAGTTATTAAATGAGTTGCTTTCCACCTTGTATTCAGAAGTATTCACACTTCTTCTCATTTTTTTTTAATTATATTCGCTTCAAGAGTGGCAAAGACCCTCATTTATAATATTTTTCCCATATTTGAATAGGAAAAAAAAACAATGATTTGTTTCAACCTCGACCGATAAAAATGTCATGTAATAACTAAGAAAAATGCTGGATTTATAATAAATTTCTAATAATTTATTGACATGTGACAACCTAAGGTTGGAGGATTTCAAATTTTTGTTAAAGGTTGAGATGTGTTAATATGTGATTAGAGGAAAATAAAGTTAGAAGTCATGTTTCTCTTGTATTATTTCAAAACTAATGTGAAATTTTTATCAATTTGTTATTCAAATTTAATCTATACAGAATCAACTGCCCAACACATATAAATCTTATAATTTTTTTTTTTTTTATCAAAATGATTGGTAATCATTATTAATGAGGGGAAAAAGAAACACTCAAAAAGTCTACGAGGTCACTGTGGTTGGATTCTTTGGGCCTACCGAGGCGGTACATTTGCGAGGACCGTTAGGACAATTTGTTTCATTTCATTAGATTTTCCTGCCCAATTACCGATACAACCAAACATACTTCAGTTGTTCCATTCTTTTTTTTCTTTCCAGTTCCACTTTCCTTTTTAGATGACACGTGAGGCCCGTGGTCTTTGTTGGCAATTACGGCTACGAAATCATCAACTCTAGCTTGAAACGACCGACAATAGTACCATGGTTAGGCTAAAGCCCCTTTTTTGGACTCCACGTGGTGCCATTTCAATGGTTCCCTTCTCAATTTTATCATGGGTATTAGTGATGTGACTCTAACTTTGTTGCTATGTGGGAGAATGTCATCATGTACGGACACTAGATTATTAAACCATTAGCCATCTCCATCACTCCATCCTGGGAAGAATAGAGTTATTTTATAGTAAAAAATTGATTTTAATTTATCTATCAAATTATAAACATCCTATTATATTTTTTACAAAATTTAAATAACGTGGCAACTAGACAAAATAAAATATTGATCATAAAATGACTATTATTCATTTCACTTGAAATTCGGAAGGGGTATGAGTGAGAACTATTGTGTCATCACCGATAACGAATTATAAGTAATAATATATTTTGAAAAATAATTTGTATTAATATTTTGCCTATATATTTTTTATATTATTTTACAAACTAATTATTCAATTTGTAAACTTACGTGAGTCTCACATAAGTCAATAGTAGATCTTACAAATTTAATGATTAATCTATTAAATTTGTAAATGGAAACATATTATCAACTATGATTCCTTATGTCATTGTTGATAATTTATCATCAACAGCAACTTGTGAGTTGTGTCAATTCACCGACCTAAACGTCAAATTTCTCTAATCCAAATATTCATTTCAAATTTGAGATCTAATTATTATTTTTTTTTTTATAAATGATTATTTCACATAACAATAAAATTACATATTTTATAGTTTTTTTTTTTGTTTAATAATAATCTCTTTCATTTCATTGATACGAGACAATGAATCTAGAGCATAAAAATTCTAAATAAGAAAAGCATATTACTCTAAGGTTATAATATCATAAATACTACTTTGGATCTCCTCCATTCAAATTTTGCCGTTGTTCTCCTTGGCTGCTATCTTTGCTAGACCATGTGCGGCTGAATGTGCCCCCCCTTGACATGCCCAATATTCCATATCCGAAACCCCCGTAGAACCCCTTGGACGTTGTCTACAACCTACCCATACCAACACCAACTCGACCCATTGCCAGTGATGGCTTGGAAAACATTTTTTGAATCCCCCTCAAAGATGGTATATTTGCACACCTAAATTCCTTCAAAATTCTACTGCACATAGTGCTCCCATAGCTTTTGTTGTTTATGGTTCTCGATGTGCTTCCACCGTTATGCAGAGAGCAGCATTGACCTGTCCCTCATGGTCTCGGACAATTACCCCAATACCCATTTTATTATGTTTTGCTTTCAAGGTCACATTCCAATTAGTTTTGAAATGACCACGTGGAGGAGGCATCCACTTGACCAAGCCCTCTTGTTGTGGGTTGGGTTTGCAGATTCCCTCCTATACCTGAGCTTGACGAAATTGCTGCAACACCATCTCAGTTACATAATTAATATATAACATATGAGAAATTATAAGAATAAATAATATATTAACAAATGTTCCGTTAAATAGCAATAATTTTATTTGATAACACTTTTTTTTTTTTCCTTCAAAACATAAAAATTAACAAACAACTTAATACATAAAAACTAATACCATCTTTATAACATATCAAGGCACTTTTTCATTAAAAAAAAAACATTAACAAATGAATTACAAGATCTCATGAATCGTATATATATTTTACATTTACAAGAGTCTAGACCCGTTAGGTATCCACTCAAAAATGTATTATATTCTCAAGAGTCTAGACCCGTTAGGTGTCCACTCAAAAGCACAATGATGACTAACCATGGCCCAATATGCAACAAAAAAAGAAAAGAAAAAAAAAAAATTGCCATTTTTATTTGGGGTTAGTTTTTCTTAAAAAATCAATTTTATTAAATTATAAAATATATTATCCGCCTCAGTTTGGTAGAAAATTACCCAAGATTAACACGCAAACGGCGTCGTATAGACCAAGTCTTCACGAAACAGCCTACAGAACGACGCCGTCCCTTCTTTACAATATGTACCACAGTACTAGCACCCAAACCCCTGGCAATTCCAAAGGTTTAGCTTCATCTCCGACTACATGTGGTCGGCTCTACGGTCTCGCTCTCGCTCTCTCCGGCTCTCATCTCCATCTTCGTCATGGAAACAAGGGCTTCTAGGCCTCAAATTCAGCACCGCCTCTTCGGCCACCACCAGAGGCCTTCTGGATCTGCAGGAAATCGAGAAGGTTCTGAGCGACGTCAGGGCAGACAACGTGAAGGTCATACCGGCCTCTAAGCACTGCGACTGGGCCGATTTCATGGTCGTCGCCACCGGAAGGTCCACCTGGCACGTCAAGAACATCGCTCAAGCCCTAATCTACAAGGCAGGTTCGGTCTCTTCTTGTTTTGCTAAGAAGAGCCCTCGAATTTTCCGTTTGTTTTTCCGGGAAAAGATAATAAAGTGAATATTTAGTTCAGCGGAGGTCCTTTTTTTTTTTTTTTGGTTTTTTCAGCTGCCAAACGGAAAATAATAGCGTTAATGGTTCATGCTCCGCTTCATTTGGTTTAATATATAATGCCTTCCTTTATCGTTAATTAAGTAAAGATTGAATCCCTAATTCTCTGCTTGCTTGCTGAGAGTTTTGAGGAAAATTTATGGATCCTGAAAGCTTATATAATATGTGTTCTATATGCATAATTGTCAATTTATTTTCGTTGGATTTTTTTTTTTTTTTTTTTTTTTTTTTTTAACTTAATGGCCAATTTGGTGCAAAAGTAATGCTTGTTGGCGACTAGTTTTATTTTATTAATTGTGTTGTTTTGAATGAGCAGGCTAAGCAAAAGCGGAAAGGGGCGGAGCGATTAGTGCTGCCAAGTGTGGAAGGGGAAGAGGGAGGAAAGTGGATTGTAATCGACTCTGGTCTGTGCTGCTCTTTCTAGTACCACAAATTTAGTTGTTTTCGAAGTGTTTTGGGGTGTCATTTTGGTATCATTGATGCGGTCCCGAAAATTTGCTGCAAAATAGTCGGAAAGTAAACCAGCTGAGAATTCCGATATTGATGTGACAACTATTAGTTGGTGGTAAATGGTGTTGGAACTTCAAGGGAAAAAAAAAATGTTAAATATAATGTTTTATGTATCATTTTATAATCTTCGAATACTGGATATTCATCGTTTTGTCTTCTTGATTTGTTTTTCTTCAGGCAAGGTGATTGTTCATGCTCTTGATGAGAAGGCTCGAGAATACTACAATTTGGAGGGTCTTTGGGCCACAGAGACACCCCAAAAGGAACCAAACCAGGTAATATGAGTTTGCTTGTAAAATTTGTAAGGCTTCATTAGCTTATGTTGTTGACTTGTTCCTGAAAAGTGAAAACAGAGACAAGCTTTTTTGAGTTCCACTTCTCTGTCCAGATGATTATAGGCAAGCAGAAATATAAATAGGAAATTGTTATAACTCTTTTGTTAGAAAATGTTTGGTATAAGGATTAAACTTCTGGAATGAAATAGCTATTCCATGGTTTGGTTGCACACTTGCTAATTTGTCTGCTAGTACATAGTAGTTAGAATTCACATTAGTGATTCTGCCCAATCTACGGACAACAATGCTCTCCTCTCTTCAATCCAATGTTTGTAACGTGAAAGAAAGTGGAAAGAGAAGAATATATTGTCTTGGCATCGGAATATTTATCACATAGCTGCAGCCATGATGCCATGATTATCCAGCATGGTGAGGCACCGGACTGCCCCCCGTGCAGACGGATCTTTTGGTGGCAGCCGCTGCATTGTATGCGGTATTGGGGTATGGATGTGCTCATAATAGCCCTGGAGGTGGTGAATAGTCATCCCAACTGATTAACATTCACCAGTTAATAAATTTGACAATGTTACCGGGAGAATCTTAAAAAAACAGGTTCCTCGCCCCAAAATTCTCCAACCAGAGTTTTCATTTAATTTTATATGCTTTCTTCCTAGTCTCATGTGAACAGCCACATGCATCTTTCTTATTTACTCGCCAATCTGGGCATTGAATTTGGAGTCCTGCAAAAAACCATACACAATTTGGTTGCCTTGATTTTACGCATGCACAATTAAGTGTGTTAATTTAAAGAATTTGCAGTCGATGGTTTGGGAACACTTGTTATTCTGTTGAATACATAAAATTCAATATTTTCCCTGTTCAGCATGGTTGATTGGTCTTCAAAACTGAGCACTACACATCATATAGATACTCTTTTCAAATTTTTCTTTTTTATAAAGAGGAAAATGTTCTCTTTTTCCTTCTCTTTCTTGCAGATTCAAAATGCTTAAGATTGTAATACTTAAGTTACACTGATCTCATCTTTTTAATATGTTCAGGATCTGGAAACAGCTTTTGTGAAGATTCGTCCCAAGAACAACTCCAAAAAACGAGTGCCAAAGACTGCATAATCATTAGCATTTGTGCATATGATGGGGTTTTTCCAACTCCTCATTGTAGTTTCTGCATCATCAAGCTTTATGCTTGTTTTAAATATGAACTATTAAGGTGTTCTCTTGAGTTTGTCGTGTGCATATTAGAATCTTTTTAATCCCCTCCTTAGCTTCTTCTGAGATTGGAGATGTCTTTCTCTACCTATAGCGGAAGCTTATCGAAGTGTCTATGGTAAGGGAGAAAGCATGAAGGAATTTTTTTGGTACTTATAAGGAAGGAGATTAATTAGCACAAATGGCATCAAGAAATGATGCAAAGGTATGCGGCATCTCTGGCAGTTAATGTTTGTAGTTATGCATATAATTAATTGGACATTTATCCGCGCCCAGATCATGCAATACTTCTCATTCTCTGCACTGATACCTGCTGCTAATTCTACCAAGTTCTGTGTCACCTCAATGATTGAAGTATCATATGGACACCACATCTCAGTCCTCAACTCATTCCAGATGCGACCAATGGAAAGGGATGTAGCGCAAAGTCGATGACACTGTCGACCAATGGAAAGGGATGTAGCGCAGCTGGGTAGCGCGTTTGTTTTGGTTTGGAATCGATCCTTTATCAATGGCCCACCCATTCTTTGAACCTTGTTGATGATCGAACTTAAATATATAAGCTGAGTGCCATTTGATGAGTAACTGAGAACAAGGGAGAGGGATATGAAAAGAATGAAGTAATGGATGAGGAAGTCGTTGCTAGTGGTAAAGACTTGTCACGATCCATTGGCAGCCGCACGAGCCCTTCCTGCATGCCATAAGTGACCTACAACTAGGAAGAAAATGAGAGGATAAAGAAGATGCCACCACTAAAAAAAAAGACGTCCATTTGGGAGGGCGGTGAATAAGGCTTTTAAGCCTTCCCTTCCCTAATGAAAGAGTCCACTGCCTGCCTTTGTAGTCTCAAATAGGGCGTGCAGGCCTGCCTTTTTTTTTAGTAGGTGATTCACTGCCGAAGTGAAGAAAAGGCTGGATCAAGAAAATGGGGTACTACGAGCCCTTTGCCCCATGCATCTCCCCCTTTAAGAAGTTTGTAAAAAGGCTCACGTTTTTCGGGTTCCTATAAAGCAAACCCCCATAGAGGTTGTGGCAACTTTCTACTCTTTCTGAGCTGTCTTGCCGTATCTAAAATGGCTTCGAGCATCTAGTGAATTCCTTAAAAAGCTTTTTGTATAATTACGATTAGAAACTGGCAGGGTTGAGTAATGCTATCCTAAAACACTTTTGCAATTTGCTGACACGTGATTAGAGGCATGTCAACCACTAAAAAAAAATACTATATTCTCCAAAGTTTCATTCGGTTTGCAAATTAACAATGTACTCTAATAAAATTAACAATATACTATATTTTCTAATGTTTAAAAATTAACAATGTACTCTAATAAAATTAACAATATACTATACTTTCTAATGTTTAAAAATTAACAATGTACTCTAATAAAATTAACAATATACTATACTTTCTAATGTTTAAAAATTAACAATGTACTCTAATAAAATATTAAAAATTCACAATGTAATTTATTCTTTAATAATTTTCCTTTGCTCTTGCGGAAATTAACAAAAATACTTAGTTACCAATATATTTTTAAAATAAAAATAAAAATAAATATTGGGTTGGCCATTTTTGGAGGTGGTTGGCCACCCCCACTTGCCCGGACTTGCCACCCCAAATGGGGGTTGCTAAAAGCACCCAAATGGCCGGATTGGGGTGTACTATGTGTTAGTTTAACATCTATATGGTCGTTCCTTCAAAAAATCATGCAATTATGCAAATACAAAAGCTAAACTATATATATATAACTTCCTAAATCCTACTGGTTTAGTGATTCTAGTAAAGTGGGTCGGACTTAGGTGAAGCGGATCCACCTAATTAATGATCAAAAACTTCAAATTCCAGCACTATTACCCTTTTGCCCCTACCAAATTGCCGCTCTCTTATAAATATAACAACTAAATCGGATTGGCTGCGTGGTAATTAATCTGAAAACCGGTCCCAACGATCTATCTGTAAGGTTCAGGAGGCCCAACGACTTTGAACACTTGGCGCACATACTATAAAATCTCTCTCTCGCGCAGACACTTCGTTTCCATCGCCCCCTCCAAGGCTCCAACAGTCTCCGGAGCTTCCTAAGCTACCTCGCAAAGAAAAAACCGAAAACATTTATCTTGGTTTTAGCTTTATAAACCCAATCGCATTTCTCGCTTTCATTTCTGGCTACACTATTCTCTTCGTCCCATTCTTCTTCTTCTTCTGCGATTTTAACCGTTCGGAGAATCTTCGGAGCTGCCATGGCTTCTTCTATTATCGGATCCGACGTCGTTTCCTTCAGATCCGCTGGAATCTCCTCGAAACTCGGAGGTTCAAATGACCGAAAATTCGGTCTGTCCCGGCAATGGTCTCCAATTCCCGGAGGAGTCGGGTCGGGCCAGCTCCGGCCTTGCGCTGCCCTCCGCTGCGGATCGAAGAGCTCGTTTTCGTCGTCCGGTAACGACTTTGTTCTTTTCCATGCGATTCTTTCTCTGTTTTTGCTCACGATTTTTGTTTTGGAAGCAAAAATTTGCATATGTTTCCGCTATTGAAAAGCAAGAAAAATACTATTGTTTTAACTGCATTTGAATGAAAAATTGGTATTGTAATTATCGATGACTAATTAGGGATTTTAGAAAAGTTACCATACTGAGGAATTGGAATTTGGTATGTGATCTTGAAATGAATGTGAATTTCATGATCTGCAATGAATGGTACGCGCAGGGGTGAGGGCACAGGTGGCCACATTGGAACGAGCAAGCGCCGGAACAGTACAAAACGTGGAGGCTCCGGTGGTTGTTGTTACTGGAGCTTCTAGAGGTATCGGGAGAGCGATTGCGTTGTCATTGGGAAAAGCCGGTTGTAAGGTTAGTGATGTTAGGGACCTGAATGATTTACTTGATTGTGTGATTCAGAGAACACGAAGTAAATTTGCTTGAATGAGTGGAAATGTACACGTTGTCTTTAGTAAATAATGTGGGTCTGAATCTGAATGGTTGGGTCTGGTTTAGGAGATCTGTTCTTTTCTGCTAGATATTGCTTTGGTTTATAGGAACATCAAAACGGATTAATGATGCTCAAGGGGTTTATCTTTATTATTGGGTTGTCATGTACTGCTTTGAGCTTATGTTTTGTATAATGGGATGAAAAAACTTTGCATGAAAGATACCATTCATAATTACAATTACAAGATGTCTTACTGAGCTGGATATTATTCTCAGTCCCTTTTTGATCCCACCCTTTATCGTGGCTTTCACTGTGCCATTCAGGTCCTGGTTAATTATGCTAGGTCATCGAAGGAAGCTGAGGAGGTCTCCAAAGAGGTAGGTGATTTCCTCCTATTCAATTTGCTACTGTCTTGTATTGTGTTGTTGGGCGGTGACGCCGGTGAGCATGCAGTGATTTATATTGTATTATAGAAATCACTGGTGAGAGTTTATTTGACTGTTTCTTGTAGATCGAGGCCAGTGGTGGACAAGCCCTGATTTTTGGAGGAGACGTTTCGAAAGAAGCCGATGTTGAATCAATGATTAAAACTGTAAGCAAATGTTGCCTCTGCTAATCGAGTTAGTTTCACGCCATTGTATGCTTTATGGATTTTTCTCATCTGCAGGCGGTTGATGCATGGGGAACTGTTGATATATTGGTAAACAATGCAGGTGAATGGATGTTCACTTCCCCTTTCATTATATATTAATATGAAATTTTAGTTTCTTAACTTATCCACCATGCTTGTAGGAATTACCCGCGATACTTTACTGATGAGAATGAAGAAATCTCAGTGGCAGGAGGTTATTGATTTGAATCTTACGGGTGTATATCTCTGTACGCAGGCATGTTTGTTAACATTTGGTTTGTCCCAGAAGTGCATTGCCTGAATTATCATATTCTAAACTGAGATTATTTACTTTCTGTAGGCGGCAGCTAAAGTTATGATGAAGAAGAGAAAGGTAACATGGCATTGCCATCTCTCAGGTCATCTTTTTTTTTTTTTGTTTCCATGTCATTTGAGGTGGGACAAATCTGAGTCACCACAAAGTTAACTTCTCTCAAAGTCCTTTCTTCTTTCGTATTTCAAACCCTTCTCCTCAGATTATGATGGAATGTGGCATATTGACATAATGGAATTTTCCGTAACAATGAAGCAGTTACTATCTACTATAATCTCTTTCATCTAAACGTGGTGTATATCAGCAAAGGAGCTCAAAATTTTTAAAGTAACTATTGAAAAAAAAAAAACTAAAATAAAATTGATGTGCTTTGTTAACCTATTCCCTGATGATACAAATGTTTATTGCTGAGGCTCTCAACTCTCTGAGTGCTGACAGTGCCTCTTAATAAAATTAAATAAGATTTTCAAAATCATAATTTGTATGGACATGGGGTTCCTTTGCACTTGGTGTTCATCTTTTGTTGCCAGCTCTTATTCCAGTCAAGGGGTTTTTTTTTTTTTTCAAATTTTTAGGGAAGGATAATCAATATAGCATCAGTTGTTGGTCTGGTTGGAAACGTCGGTCAAGCCAACTACAGTGCTGCAAAAGCAGGGGTAATCGGCCTGACAAAGACTGTTGCAAAGGAGTATGCAAGCAGAAACATCAATGTGAGTTGTGAAAAATTGTCTTTTTTGTTTTAGTTATATCGGGCACTTCCTTAGATGCAGCTACTGCAAGTCGATGGAAAAGTGTTATGATTAAGGAACTTCCTATCAGGTTAATGCTGTTGCCCCAGGATTCATTGCATCTGACATGACAGCTAAGCTAGGGGAAGACATTGAGAAGAAAATTTTGGAGACCATCCCATTAGGTGAGATGACGAAAAGCTTTATTCCCTTGCACCCAAGAGTGCTAGATTAGAGGAGATTACCAAAGAATGAGACTAAAACTTCTCACGTCAAGATTATAACTATAGTTGTTCTTTTCACTGTGGATTCAGGAAGGTATGGCCAACCTGAAGAAGTTGCTGGGCTGGTGGAATTCTTGGCCCTCAATCCTGCGGCCAGTTACATCACTGGACAGGTTCAGAGTTGTAGTTTATTTTCATACTGTTTCACTCACATGCTTGACTCTCTCATAATGACTGACATACGTGGAATTCAACATATCGACATCAAGGCTCACTATTGATGAGTCGAGCCTGTGTTCCTGTCTCACTTTGTTTTCTGTTATCACCGCACCTATCTTTCCCCCCTCCCCCTTTTTTTTTCACAAGTTCAGTGCTCAGCTAGATCAAACTTGCCGTCTTTCAGGTACTCACCATTGATGGAGGGATGGTGATGTAGGTCAAGCTGCCCAATCAGAGCTTTGGAGCTTCAGAGTTCAGATTAAGGGCACTGGAATCACAAAATTCAACTTCGTATGATAATTTATGTGGAAGCTTATGTAATTCAGCCTTTTGCTTGAGATCCAACGGGATAGGATTCTCTCCATTTCTTGAAATGAAATTATTGATGTGCTGTCATGTCATTTATAATTTGATAATACATATACAAAAGACGGAAGCCCAGAAAATAGAAAAAGGAAAAATTTATTGGGTATATTAATTTTTCTTGTGGTTGGAATCATGTTGGTAAGAATCTACTCTACTCCGCTGACCTTATGGCATTATGCATTAGAAAAAAGACTTTGGAATTGCATATAAGATTGAACCAAAAAGAAAAAAACAAAAACCACAAATATTAAAAGGGTGGCATCGTCATCATGTGATAGGTGGGAATTAGTCTCCTCATTTCATGATAGATTCTTGAGTTGGAAAAGCTTGTAAAATTGTCTAGAACCACACGACAGTTGATATTGATAATCGGTAAAATTGTCTAGAACCACACGACAGTTGGCTCTGTAAGGATCAGTCTTCCACGCGTACACAAATTTTATCAAGGCAGCTCAAGAATAAAGGAAAGGAAAACCCGGGAATATCCCTCAAAGCACAAAGAATAACGTGTCAGTGTAGGAATCGTTGTTTGCTTGCACACGTGTACTCTCTATCCTTTTTAAGCCACCAAGCAAAACATCATTAATCCCACTTAATTATCTTTTGCTTTACATATTAAAGGGCCAAATTTGAGAAGGGGACTACCTAACAAATGTAGGGGTCAAAGGACGGTTACGGTTAGTAATTATTAGCTAAAACTGCTAATTTTAACCGCCAAGTGGTTAGTGGTTAGTAATTCTAATAACTGTTAACCGTTTTTTAAAAGAAAAAATTTTATTTATTATTTAAAAAAAAAAAATCAAAACGATGTCGTTTTTATGATAAATACGATAAGATTATACTACATACGACATCGTTTCTATATATATATATATATAAGCGGTTAGCCGTTTTTAAAAAACCTAAAACCACTGCCTAGACGGTTAAGAATTTTTGTTAATCACCTTCAAAAGTAATTAATAATTAATATAACGGTTAATGCTATTAGCAATAACAATTGCGTGCCTTCTTACTCCTAAACAAATGTACATCCCCCACTAATCACCGTAATATCAACCTGTCTTACGTCATTATGGCTACAGCCTACAGCACATAACGATTTTGTTATTGATTCTGATTAAGCGAAAGTCCACTTCACACGTACTACGGTCGCGAGAGATTTTACTTTATACAGGTTTCTCATCCGCTTTCCTTTCTTTTTTTCTCTTCTTCAAATTGAAGCTTTCATAGCTTTAAGAAAAAGTGGTGGGCATTCCTTCTAAGTTGTATCTTTCACAATCTCTCTCTCTCTCTTTCTTGGGGTTGTTTAAGGCTATCTGGGCTCCCCCCATATTGTTTTGTTGAAGCTTTTGATTATCTTGGTGTTTCTCTGCATCTGGGGTTTCATGGAGGCCCTCCTTCTTTTGCTCACCCCAACCGTCCCTACATTCTTCCTGATGTTTCTGTTGGTTTATCTCTTTGCTTTCTTTCTGGTTTTTCGCAACTGGGATCCAAAGCATCGACGAGAAGCTTCGAGCTGCTTCCTTTCTTTAAGTCACGGCACTCCTGCCGTTATCATGGCCGTCCATGCACTAACACGCGCCCCAACCCCACGTAGTTTTGCTTCTCCAAACGCCGCCTTCCAAAACGTTGTACTGGAATTCAGTACCGCTTACTTCTTAATGGACCTCCTCCACTACATGGTCTTCTTCCCCAACGACATCCTCTTCATCAGTCACCATTTAGCCACGCTATATGTGTTTGCGACCTGTCGCTTTGTGGTTCACCACGGCGCGTTCGCGATTCTTGTGCTTCTTGTTCTCGCCGAGGTTACCAGTTCTTGCCAGAACGTTCGCAGTATTGCTAGTTTGCGGAGAGCTGATGCACCTGCAGCTGCGAAATTGTATGAATTTTTGTCCCTTCCTTTTTATGCCTTTTATTCTGTTGTTAGAGGGATTTTGGGGACGCTCGTCGTTTATAAGATGGGGGTGTTTTATGCAAGTGGGGCTGCTGCAGGGAATATGATTCCCAAATGGGCATGGGTTTCTTGGATGGTTGTGATTGTTGCTGCAATCTTGGTTAGCATACTGTGGGTTTTGAATCTATGGATGGATTGGTTCAGAGAGAGAAGTCGCAGGGGGCAGAAGAAAGTCAAGTAAGATCTTTGGGAATCGAGATTATGGGTTTCATCAATTATCCCAGATGTACGTAGTTCGGTGGCTTGTAGTCAAACAATTGGGTGATTTAGTGATGGGATGTTACCCCATTTACCTGTATATAATCATGTGATCTGCATTTTTTATTTGTTGCAATGAAGATATGTGCTTTCAGGAAGCAGGGTACTAGTAATTCTTTTCCTATTTATGTATGTTACTGCTAAAAAGATACAGAATTAATTGGCTGCACTTTTGGTTTTTCTTGACTTCAGGTTCATGAATTCTATCATTGATAAAAAGAGACAAGAATCTATCATTACAAAGTATGACTGATCAAGGCGTTATATTGGCCCTAACATTGACTGTAGGAAGAACACATCTTCCTAATGACAAGACTCGCTTAAGTCCCTTAATTTCTCTCCATCTCCCTAGTCTATGTGTCTAAATTGGAGTGAACTTACATAATTTAATGTGGTCTACCGCAGGCCATTGAGCTTTTTGAACCTAAATGATTAATCCAATAAAACTGACTTGGGATCTCCATCTTCAATTTACACCAAGCAGCTTAATGAGAGGCATTGATTAATTTACTCCTGGATTTATATGCCAATAATAAAAGCATTGGTTGTGTCAGGACCGCCGCAGTAGTTAAGCTCTGCAAAAGTGCCCCCTCCTTCTCCCTTTGCTAGTCTTCCTGGATTCACACAAATGCATTTCGCTTGCCCTTCTGCTTCACTTCCTTCTCCAAAGGACAGCACCTGTGCCAAGAATGAAAATTCAATCAAACTCCCTTTGTTGATGTTCATAATGTTCTTCCTTTTTGGTCATAATGAGGGGTTGAGATTAGTGAAAAATCCACCATTCATCAGTTTAACACATGCATTTTGAGAGGTGTAAGTCATATTTCCTGTTGCTGTTGATTTGAGTTGAGACTAGATTTGAAAAAAAAAAAAAAAGAAGGTACTTGGCATGTTCGTTTACCTTTACAAAATACTTCATATCCGAAGGTAGGATGAGAATATGTGGAATTGAAGAGATATGAAGAGCTTCTGCAGCACGTGAGAAGTCCAATGGAATGACTTCCGCTGGTGGATATAGAGGATAAAAGCTGTTCAAAACGCAAAAACTAGATAAATGTTATAGTAATATACAATTTCTCGTATACACCCATAATATCAAGTGAACAAATTCCTTTTAAAGGAAAAATTACTACAACATGCCTCTGCTGACAAAGAACATGGTTTGCAAGTCTACTCATGCGATCACTGGGTGTTCCGTCTGTTGGGTTCCGTGACATCTCCTCTCCGCTAAGGTTTTTAAGAATATCCACGGTGCAGCAACTTATCTTGACCTGAAACGCCAATTTGTGGACTTCACATACTCTTGAAATGTGTAAATAATTCTAGTGTGTTTGCTTTCTCAATGGCCAGGGCTATTAATTAAACCTACCAACTCGTAAAAACAAACAAAATAGCATTGATGGACAGCTTTGAAGTCTACAACAGCCATAACGAAAAAAGTTAATTGCAGGACAGCCTTAAGCTAACACTTCTTTTGAAGTTGCTTGGCGAATTTTTATGAACTCATGAGCTATTGGTCACCTTTGAGGGTTCTTCACAATTACAATCTTAAGCTGTAAGTATATCATGATGTTTTAGTACTGCAAACTGATGATTTTAATATGAAGATCAGCCAATGGAGTAGCTCACTGGGTTCTGGCTGCAATAAAGAAAGGATCTCTCCCCACAAATTGGGTCTCTATTCATTCTCAAGGGTTTAAACACTGCTTATGAAATAATTTTCCTACTTATAGAGCATCTTAATAGATCTCTTGTTTTCGGCTTTCTTAGTTTTTTCTTGTCTGTCAATTTTTTCCCTGATTTCTTTGGTTGAATACCTGTTCTCAGACCCCACAGAGAGAGAGAGAGAGAGAGAGAGAGAGAGAGGAAAAAAAAAACAGTTTGAAAAACCACAAGAGGCAATCATAACTTCAGGACAAACGCTACCGGGATTTTACCTGATTTGCCTCAAAAATCCCTGGATTTGTGAGACTGGTTATCTGAGAAAAAAAGGCAGCATCATTCAGTAAAGGTGACCGAAATTTATGGAGAAAATTTAGGATCATAAGTTGAAAGATGAACTCCTGAAGATCACATACCTGATGCTTGAGATCAGGTGGATGAATATCAAAAGCAGGCTGCACAAAAAGAAACCAATATTTTATATCTTAAAATTTATATATTATCTTGATGAAATGCACCATGCAAAACCAAACGAACAAGTGAAATGAAACAAAATGAAACAAAAGAAACGTCACCAACTTGAGCAGATGTTGAGTTTATATTTACCTGAGGGAAAACAAAGTCATGGTTTGCATCGCGTATCGATGGCACAAGAATCACGCGTGTGTCAGAACCCATGTATTCTGCATAATCTTGCAACTGAAAGATAAAGGATAGAAATTAAAGAAACCGAAATAATCTCTCCAAAACAACTATACTATTTCTTAAGTAGCCACCTTCTGAGACCTAGGAAAACAAGGGAGAAAAATGAAAAGGAACGATACCCTTCTCAGAACTTCCATATGGAATATTTCATCAAAGCTCCTGTCCATAGTTCCTTTCTTAATCTCTGGATGTTCAGAATCAACAAATGGTCCCAGCTGAGGAAAAATTCAAGAAACGTCAACTGCTTGAATCTTACCTACTCAGTCAATTATGACAAAATTGTTCAAACAATTACTGGAATTAAGAAAAATCAGAAACTTACCAATATAAGCACCTGGGGAGGTTTTCTTGTTGCATATGCTAGCAGTTCTGTCAGAGGCTCAAACAATAAGTTATCTACTGTGGTAAAAGGGCCCGATGCAATAATCTGTTTTAGTACCAAAAGTATGTTCAAATTATCAAGAGGGATTAAGAGATTGCGTGAAATTCTAAAAAGGTGTCATCATTCCATACATTAATATCATATCAATATATCAGCTATGACTTATGAGTAATATATGTTACTACAAGTGTAAGTCTTAAAAAGAAAACCCCACATTCAACTGGTGCAGGAAGTAAGAAGTGAATGTTATAGCTTTATATCTGTAGAACTAGAAAATGGCAGTGCATTGTTTCAACCATTTGGGATGGAAACCAAAACCTCCTTCTACGAAGGTGAATGTTGCTCTCCCGTTGTAAATGGAATATGTCCATCTCTTCTGAACCTTCCTATGCCCTTTGAATAATTAAATTCCTTGTCTTACCATTTAGGGGGCCTACCATCATATCTTCAAGCATTCACAGTATAATATCGTACCAGAATCATGTAAACATATTTGAGGAAAATGAATTATATGATTTACAGGAAAAAAAGGAAATCAATATATGTAAATGGTTTTGTTTAATTGATAATTATCAATACACGTAAATGGTGACTGCAGTTATATAGAAGCCTTAGAATAAGCAACAATGTTCTTTTAATATCTCATTTGCAGCTCATCCACTGACTGTAGAATACCAGCTTACATACCACTGATAGCTCTGCCTGTGTAGGAGACAGATCAGTGGACTGACTCTCCTGATCTAAAGCCTGTTTCTTTGCAGGAGGCAAATTCTCATCAGCAGCAGCTGACAAAGGAACAGAATCTACCAGTTTTGATGCAATTAGGCAGTGTCCACTAGGATTATGCCCTTCAACACCTACAACCTGAAAGAATGCCTTCCAGGTTAATTTTTCAATCCTTATTATGATCCAAAGCTAGAGTTTATATATTATGTTTCATACCTGGCCTGGGAAAACTGAAAACTGGTTCAATTTTTGTAATTCTAGACGAACACGTTGCCCTCCAGAATGCTCTACACTGTAAGAAAAAAACAAAAGAAAACCCATATCTGAGAGAAAAACTAATGAAATTACTAGCAGCATGGTAGCGCTTCCTGACCACTGTACAGAGGATATACTTGAAGTTAGTTAAGCATAGCATTTTACAGGTTGCCCCATTTGGTTTTCTTATGGTGGATCCAAAAAGATAATCCAGATCATCTGATCTTCAATGAATAATCAATGTATCTAAGCTCTGTGTTGGCTCAGGCACAAGCATTGTGTACCCAATTTGGTTTAGGGCCCTTGTTTGGTATAAGAGCTTCTGAGGGTCAGACCATTATTTCTAGCCATTCAAAGATAGATCTTTAGTCACAAACTGAAGAAGAATCCCATGAATTGGAAATTTATTGTACTCAATATAATGAGATGTGGAACTATTCAACAGAGAGATTTAAGGGATTGAATGATATGTTGACCACTGTGGCTGATAATCTCTACAAAGAGTTGATAAAGCAGGGAGAAGGCTTTTTTTTTTTTTTAATCAGCGTGCTTATAGACTGACACACATGGATAGTATGCAGAAAAGACCAAGAATTAACACACTAATGTATATCTCCCAAGGAATTTCAATTACCTGCTTTGTAACAAGGTGGACTTCTCATTTAAATGGCCTTCTCCATCACAACAGATCATGCCAACAGTAAATATGCTTTTCTGAAACAAAAGATTCCTTAAATACTTACATTTGTAACTTTAATTAACAAACAAACTCTTTAGAAAATTTGAAGCAAAGAAGTAAGATGTGGAGACTAAAGCCTGACAGTGACAGTAAGTAAACAGTAACAGAAAAACACCTTTTCATCAGTCCTCAAAATTTGTGTTTTTGTGTGTGCGTGAGAGAGAGAGAGAGAGAGAGAGAGAGAGTTTAATGGAGCAGTTAAAATACCTGGGAAGCAACTGTAGGGTCCACCGGTTCTTCATAGAGCCCCGATGCAACAAGCGCAGTTGCACGCTTCTTAATTCTGTTTTCCAGTGCATTAAACTGATTCACCAAAAAATTATATTACGGAATAAATAAATGAAGGTGAAGAACAAGAATGACCCCATGCTATAGTAACTCTTACATACCCTATCTTCAATCCTGTCATACATGAACCTACAACCTGGTTCAGGCCCTGATCCATGAACTATCAGAGAACACCTCTTGCGGGGTTGAACCTTTTTAATAATATCATCCTCATTATTCTCCTGATCATGCTTCTTTTCAGTGTTCTCGGTATTGGGCACATTATTGATGCTAAATTTCACCAAAAACTTATTGGTTCGTTGCCCGAAGGGTGTCACAAGTTTTGGTGTTTTACCAGAAGAAAATATGTTCCCATTTGTTTGAGGCGTTGAATCGAATGGCTCTGAATAAACTCTCTGAGATCTGTCCGTTGGAGAGCTTAAAATACCTTCTTTTGTATCTATTTCTTCATCATTCAAAATCCTACACGACAGATTTACCCATCAATAATTCTTAAAAAACGTATCGTTACTCATATCTGTGAATTTAGTATGCTAATCACCAAGAATACGGTTGGAGTTGTAACAAAGAATAGATTTAGCTATATATCATCAAGTTTCATCCTTTTATAAACACCTGTCATATAAAGTACAATGGTATGAATCACTTGAAGAACTGACAGCATCATGTACCATGTGAAACTTGCTAGCACTCAAGTAACAGCGACAATAAGAAATACACATGACACAGAAATGAGAGGGAGAGATGGTTGTTGGGTGGGGATGGAATGCAAGTGCATAGAGATGCTGACTAAATCCTAATCCAATACATTGGTAGCCATTATAAGGAGATAGACAACAAGCCGTTTATAACGAAAGCGAGATTCTTGGTACCATTCCGCACCACACCAAGTGATTGCATTATTAGCTTGACTTTGACCTTAAAAGATTAAACTGTTACTAAATCCCACCTTGCATATGCAGTCCCATGTTTAAAACTCCCGCATGCAACAAATTATACGATAGATACAATGTAGAGGTGTAAACAAAGAAGAGAACAAAAATTGTTACAATTCATACATGTCCACATCTTTACTTGAGTAGAAATGCAAATCGGGCTCCTCCTTAATAATCACCTCTTTCTGCTCATTTTGCAAGTGCTGTAAAAACCCGTCCATTTCAGCATTTTGCACAGTTGCCTCATTCAATTGCCTGTCAAAATTCACGTCCCAGTTATACTATAGAGCAGCTAGAAATTTCTATTTTTCTACCTACATTAAGAAATGAATTTAAAAGTAAGTCATCTAAAAAACAATAAGAATTTATTTTAAAAAAAATTAAGACCGCTAACTACTATTATCTAGCATAATCAAAATGTGGGTTTCTCTCATTTTCTTTAATTTCTCAAGTTTTTCACAGTAAACAAACATTGGGAATTCTCGAACGCACAAAGCCAATGTAATAAGCAATTTCTACCAAATAATAATCAAGTTCAAGAGGTAAGTAATAGACCTGTTGAGATAGTAAACCTCCCAGCTCGAGACTAGGTCTGAGGGCTTGAGACTGTAATTTATGCAGAAAGTAAGACCTAATCGGGAAGATCAGAGCTTTGTCATCAACATTTTTCGTATATATGAAGTGGATTTCAGGGCCAAAATAGCAAAACAATAACTCACATTTCTTGGCAATCTCTGCTTCTTCGTCGAGGTCGAACCCGCTCTTCTTGAATTCTGCTACGATTTCTTCTTCCATTTGCGCGCTCTCTCTTCTCTCTCGCTAGGGTTTTCTCAGGCTGCCCACTTTCAGATTAGCAGGAAATTGGCGGGAAATTTAGCGGTTTTGGGTGCGAATACTATATTTATAGGGCTGGTTATTTTGTTATATTCCTATTATACCCTTATTCCTTTCGTTTATTAACTGTTAGCCCAGTTGATCACTTGTTCGGTTGTTCCGTTGAACTTTTTTTGTCCCATGCCCATTTTAGGATCATTTGTGGAGATTTTTATGGGTCTGTTCGTGATTTGTTATAGATTGAGAATTTGGATAATTTAGAGAGTAATGTTATAAATTATATTTTTATTTTATAATACTGATATGCCATTTTAATTAATTACTGATTTTTTTTTAATAAGGACTGATTCAATTGTTGGTTGAGTTTATCTTGTCAACGTTGTAAAATAAAAACGTAATTTTTATCTTTTTTCTAATTTAATTGATGCTCTTAATCCTCATTTTGAAGCTTTTTTAATTTGAGAAATGGCTATGTACACATACGTACAAAACAACTTGAGAATATCACATTAATCTCTAGAAACACCGGCATCCCAAGTTTAAGCTAAACCTTTTAATTTTATTATTTTTGTAATGAATAAGATGATTTAATAAGGAGGAATAAATACCGCTTAATGTTCATGGTTGGACCGGTGTACACTTATAGTGGGCCGGTCTAACCTATTACCAATATATGTACCTCTCAATTTGGAGGAAATTTGTGTCCCTGGAATTTTTAACCAATAAACACCAACAGCTGCGTCTCTTATTGCTTAACTAACATAAGGGTTATAAAAGTAACAACATTCATTCTGTTATTGTTGCTAAATCATTATTTATCATAAACACTTGAGTTTATGAAGGATGCGACGGCTCTTATAGTCTTATGTAGTTCAGCACATGATGACAACAATGCTGAGATGTGTGTAGAATAATAAACATTCTGAACAGATAAAAAAGGAGCAGAAACAGAGAATCCTACGATGAGACTGCTAATTCTACTGTCATGTCCCCTAAGAGAGCGCGTATCTACAGGCAGGCTCTGGCAAATGCAGATAACTTCCACCACATTAAGCTTGGATACTCATTGGGGGTAAAAGTCTTCGTCATTATCATCTGGCTCTGAACAGTAGTTCATGAGAAGAACTGGTAGTTCTTGGCTGAAAGGATGATCGTCCTTAGCCCGCCAATGGGTGATAGAACCATCAACATAAAACCAAGCACAATGCAGATCTGACATGTACCAGTAAGACAAAATCAGCTTAAGAATTTGAAAAAAAGAAAAAGAAATTTCTATCTCGTCCGGCAGGTTAAAGTTAAAGCAGTTTTTAACATACCCAATTTGCGATCCAAGATAAGCTGAACCTTTTGGGTTTATAGATGATGAGCCACATGATGCAGGGGAGCTGCAAAGAGTAAAAAACCAAAAAAAAATAAAAATTAGCAGTCTATTGGATGATCTGTATGAACAATAAGCAGCCCATTTATGGAGGTTGTCGTTTTTTTTTTTTTTTTTTTTTTTAATTTTTTTTAGGGAGGTTGTAGTTTGTAATGGTTGAGAAAAGGAAAAAGTCATTTTTCTTACAAAATATGTTGTTGGGGCAAAAGCAAATCCGCCAAAAAAGCCAAGGAGGCCACCGAAGAAGGGGACTGCTATAGCGACTATCATTGTAAACCCTGCAGTGCAGAAAAATTAGATGATTATCATGCAAATAAGGCAGAGCGAATTCATCATAGGGTTGGGAGGGGGTTACTTACCGACATATAAAGTGCGAGTAACAAAGCGGAGGATGAAAGAAGGACTGAAGTCCAATCTCTTCACCAGCAAAGTTTCCAGCATGTCAAACACTGGCATCGCATAAATCTGTGGTTTGCAACGATTGATATATCAATTAGTTGGGAAAGAAAAAAGTTGGCTTATAAGTTATAACCAAACAGGAACTACGTACTGAAACGCACCTGGTAGCTTCCAATGACATGGACAACAACAAACATGTTAGCCGCTGCAATGAGCCAACCGGGTTTCTCTAGTGAGAGGAGGATGTTGTCTTCGACCTCATTTCCAAACACCCAGTATCCGAGGAGAGCAACTGGGAAGTAACATATGGCAACAACGATGTATGCAACTACCACTCCTTTCCACATGGGCCCCTTGGAAGGTTTATCTGGAGTAGAAGGGATTGTTGCTTGGATCTCCAAGACCACATTGTGACCAGCATAAGCAAATGCTACATCACCCAATGCGCTGAAGAAGTCGAAGGTAACTCCAGCTGTGTTTTTAGCTGGGTAACCATAGTCCACATCCGGTCGAACCCCCTTTGCAGCAGAAGCTGCCCAAGCAATGGTTGAGTAACTGCACACAACAATAAGCACCCAAAAGAGGTTAACAATATACATCAATCTTAACAGTTCTTTGTAGAAAAAATTCAGAAGATGTTAAAACAGCCATTTACCTCAAGGACATGACTGCCGCGGCTAGTGACACAACAGCAATAGAGTTGAAGTTGGGGAGATGAGAGAGAACAAAGTGCAGGGAACCAAAAATCATGATGAAGTAAGATGTCTTAATGTCCTTGCAATCTGGGCAAACTGTGTCATGGAATTTCTTCAGTGATTTCCCTCCCGTCACCATATACACAATGTCCACACCAACTTCAACAACTACCTGTTGGGGCACAACAATCCAAAGCCCGAGTTTCTCACCAAAGGCATACTGACCAAGCTCATGGTACCTATCAAACCGCTTCCCCGCCACCATTTCATGCATCTCAACCATTTGCCATAGAGTGTAGAAGGTGATGACCCATGACAAAATAAGGACGGTGATTCCAGGACCCCTATTATTCCAAAAATAAAATCATTTCATTTGGTTACATCATATATTATATTAACAACTGCGGATCACTCATGTTGAATTAATGAAAAAGACAAAAGGAAAAACCCCAACATACCAACTTCTAATTTTCTATTGAAAAATGGCTTACATAATTAATTTTAACCTCTGAACATTGGAAAAACATCGATTTCGCTCAAAACCCAGAAACCAAACATCAGAACACCAATGAGGAAATGAAACAAACATGAAACATACCATCCAAGATGTGCCATGGCATAAGGCAGGCTGAGCACACCCGCTCCAACCATGGCGGTGACATTGTGGAAAGCCGAGTACCACCATTTGGCGTTCCTAGAGGAAGTGATGGGAAGCCAATCATCGATGTCCTTCCGCTTCGCTTCTTCGTTCTGTATCAGGTTTTCGGTCATCTTTTGCTTCTCAACAGACGCAACTCTGCCAACGCTTGATGCACCCAACAATCTTCTCGCTCAGAGCCACAGTACAATATAATCACGCGCATTGAAACGGCCATATATATAGGAATCAAGGGAATCCAAAAGGCCATGATTAGCGAAATTGATTTGCTAAGAATGTAATGTGACAGTTAGTGGAGTCAGCAAAACTTTCTGTTTATAACAGAATTACGAATCTAGGACAGCCATAGTTAGACCCCTAGGATGTTGAGCTGTGTGGGTGTGTAAAATGACTAGAAAGTCCCAGAATTTTGCATTGAAGGATGCTGATATCTCAGAGTCTGAAAGAATGTGATTGGTAATTTTGTAGTTGAGAAAACTGAATCTACGAGATATCTGGTGGGATAGGGATCATCAGGCATGGTATCTCACGGATTCATAGGAATTTGCCAACAAAATTACGACTGGCCCTAATTATCGTTGTTATTTTATTTTATTTTTGTCTATTAATTTGTTTTTAGGTGAATATTACTTTATGGAATGTATTCTTAGCTGGACTATCCATAAAAATAATTAACCCAAGTTCATCCAAAAACAAAAAATAGTTTCCAAGAAGTAGCTCAATTGGCTGGAGACCACGTCTTATAAAGCGAAGGTCTCTAGCTTGAATCCCCATCTTCCTTTTGCGTAGGCATGTTAAAAAAATAAAAAAATAAAATAAACTTTTGTTCAAATCAACTATTGTTGGATAGCATTTCTCTAAAAAGGAAAATAAATGTCTCCAGCCAGTGTCAAAGATAAGGGACGGTTTTTCTATAAATTGGATTCCAGAAAATTCATTCAATTTAACATATTAAATTGACACATATTCTTAGAGTACGTAAATTTCATATACATTTTTTAATATGCTCTAAATATAGACGTCAATTTAATAGACTAAGAAAAAAGTCATTTAATCCAATTTAAAGAAAAACTTTGGTTTTGTTTGTTAATGTGTTTGGGAGTATTTTTTGTTTTTGGTTAAAAAGCTTTTTGATGTAAAATAAAGGCGAAAGCGGTTTTTGTATTTTTAGGAGTGTTTGTATTTGGGTTGTTTTTGAAAAATCAAATTTAGTCCTTACGTTTTAATGTAATTTCAAATTAATCATTGAATTACAATTAGATCATTATTTTTTTTTTCTTAATTTTAAATAAAGTCATTCCATTAACAAAGTTCTATTTATTAACAGTATGGTCTGTCAGACCAATGTCAGACCAATCAATTAATATCATGTGGCTCTTGTTTGACATATCACGTAACCATTGTAAGTGACACATGGCATAGTTACTTTAAAATTACAAATATACTATAAATAAAAATTATAAATTATAAAAACAAATTTTTTATCGACAGAGCCTTTATCTTTTATCAATTGTTAGGACTTAGGACTTGCACATGATTGTTACAGCCAGAAAAATAAAAATGCATTATGATCAATGATGGTGGTGATCTGTAGAAGATTGTCGTGGAGCTCAATCTGGGGTTCCTTTGGGATAAAAAGTTGTACTAAAGATGGCACATTGTCTGGAGCCTTTTATAGACCCAAAAGCCTGATTATTTATAGCCACGAAAAACTACTGTGGTGAATTTGATGATGAACAAATGAAGTTAATCACATCTAAGGTGTGTTTTGGGGTTTTTTTTTTTTTTTTGGTTTGAAAAAACATGTTATAATATGATGTAAAGATGAAAATAGTTTTGAGCGTTTTATGTTTTGGGTTATTTGTTAATATTTTTGTTTTAAAGACAAAAAAAACTTGCCAATCGCGCAACATTTAGTAGCATGTGCATTGTTTTGTGACAGATTTTACAATAACATATTTTCATCCCTCCCATTCAAATATCAAGATGCTCCCACCAAGTATGTATAACTTGGACGAGATTCCTAAACTTTATGGTGGGGAAATTTAGATTTGAATGTTGATCAAGTAAGTCAGAATTCCTTGAAGTTGCTTCCCAGCACATTTTCATATTTCATCTACAGAAGTTCTTAGCTAACTCATACATATAGAGCAGTGGGAAGAATTATACAGTAACCAAACTAGAGGGCTGCTTCAATTGTTCATAGACAGTTCTATTGTCAACAATCTCAGCTGCTGGTTTACTTCTCCTATAATCAGTTAGAAACTTACTTCTAACAGGCTCACAGATACAACAAAGAAGGTTTACAAATATTCTGTTAATGGTCTGCAATATCTGACCCATCTAGCTACTTCATAATAATATTGAGATCATTGCCAAACTTGCATACATACTCTACACACCGACATTAACAAGCATGGAATGGAATTCAAATGAAAAAAAATCTCAACAAGAGAGGTATAGATTCATGAAAAGAATGTTTTAGAAGCTCACCAAAATTACTCTCTATTTATAAAAATTACTACTCTTTTATACAATCGAATTAAGCTACTAAAGAGCTCAATCGCTTGAAACTCTGATTTGGCTGTGCATAGGTAACTGAATCATTCGCAGAAAGGCCATGTGCACCAAAACTGAGATACCGGTTCATCAACTTCTTATTGAAGGAATTCTGTTTGTGGTTCATTTGTGGTGGTTTACCATTAAATGACGGTGTTAAGTTAGAGGTTCCAGCAATGTCAACACCCTTTTGTTTATCCATTGAATTAGATGAAGACACTGATGATCCTGACATACTTGAAGGCGACCGTGCCGGAGCAGCTAAATGTGGCATTGCCTTGATAACACCTTGCATGAGTCCCACAGTAAATTTCTTCTTGGTGGATGGGCTTGGAAGATCACTCCTAAGAGAAAATGTCCTTTTGTTGTTTGGAAAGGATGACAAATTCGAGTATTTCTGCCGAAGTGGGATTAGACTGTGCTCCAAGTTTCTACACATACTGAATGATTCTAGCGAAGTATCATCTCTTAACACTGTTGTAGAGGCTTTCTTCTCTTTCTTACGGGGCCACTGGAGTAGAGACTTGAGGCGCCTTGCAGCATCACTCACGGAACCTGCTTTCTTGTTGTCAAAGGAGTTGGTTGAGTCACACCGACTTAGTTCACCTGAGCATGCACTCAAATCCATGCTTGCCTGATCATAACTGGCATCAGATGCATTCTCAATGCCCGTGTACAAGAATATCTCTGCATCAGGGATTCTGAAAGAAGTTCCAGGACTGTTCCCAATCCCCTGCATTTTTAGATGGGAAACAAGGGCACTTCTTGCCTCATAATCCTGACAATTGGAGATCCCCCCGGCTGAAATCAACTGCTTGATTAGAATTTCAGAAGATGCTGATCGTGGCCATTGCTTGAGAATATCCAGAGGGGTCATCCCATCAGCATCACGGATATTCAATCCGATTGATGGGACAGTCATGAGGAGTTCCACGAGATTACATTGGATGTTCTCAATTACTGCCATGTGAAGAGCAGTTCTTCCGTCATTGTTCCTGACATTGATGATGTCCTGCATGTTCACAATATTACCACATACCAACTCCGTCATGAGCTCAATCAGCCTGTCCAGTCTCCGAAAACCAGGGGTCCGGAAACCAGCCACGGCCATATGAAGAAAAGTATCTCCATAGTTGTTCGTTAGAGATGCTAACGAGGGAGATGCAAGAATCAGGACCTCTACCACAGCTAAGTAACCCCTGTAAGCAGCCACATGTAGTGCTGTATTCCCTTGATTATCTGTGAAGGTGATAATATCAAAGGATGCTACTACATATTTTACTACCTGCACAAATTTAATAGTCAGTATAGCAATGAAGTAACAGGTTTCATGAGGTCTGACAGAGTGTGAAAAATGAAGTGGACATATTAAAATACTGTTTTGCCCATCCACAAAGAAAATGTTGTCACAGCTTAAAGATTTGACTAAAACAAACAGAACTTTTCAAGAAAATGTTGTCAGCTAAGGATTTGATTTCTAGCTGCTTGTCAGCTGCATATATATAGAAAACTGTCTCAGTTCTTTGCCCACAAGTAATGTATCCCTCTTATCAGAATTCTCTCTGAGTTTGGGTTATATGCACCATTATGCAAATCGTGTATTTTTCAGATAAGCAATGTGTATTTTATTCAGCTTCAGGTGCCAATAGGCAATCACAACATGAAGATCGAGCAGCAACACCTTAAAGCCAAATTTCTGGGACTGGATTTGATTGCCGTATGAGTAAAAGAAAAAACGAACTCACTAATAATTTTGGAAAATATCTCCCTTTAAGGTTTTCTTTAAGAAAACCTTTCTCAGTCACGTGTATTCCCAACACAGCATAACCTCAAATCCATGAACAACATAATTTTTATTATGTCCTGAGCAACAATAGATACACACATGAACAAGAAAACAATCCGCTCCTTCTACAAGTTATGTTCTAAGCACCAAAAACAATCCATGGCCCTTTCAAAATCATACTAACTAGTATTAAAGCAACTGGAATGCACGAATTAATAGTTGAAGCATCTGCCAAGTATAAAAGATAGGAAGCCTCACCTCAACCTGCCCTCTGCCAGAGGCTGTATGCAAGATTGTAGATCCCTGAGCATCCTTATACACTAAAGCATCAGAACAATCAGCAAGAAGCAACCTTAATATCTCCAAATTCCCTCCTCTAGCCGCAGCATGAACGGCCCGGTTCATCATTTCCCACTTGAATTCTGGACTAACATTAACCAATTGCTCCTCCAGTTCACCTCCATTGCTATGGCAAGACCCAGGCGACAGAGCCAAATCAAGCAACAGCCTGAAAACCTCAGAATTCTTGCTCCTGGCTGCCGCGTAAAATACATCAGTGACACCATACTCTCCTTCTCCAAACACAAGATGAGGGTCTCTCTCTAGCAATTCCTTAACAAAACCCACATCCCCAGCTGAGGCAGCAGTGTACAGAAGCCACCCGCCATAGCCAGCTCTAATGAGAGAGTTATGACCCGTCTTTGTTTCACACTCGAGGAGGAGTTTTCTAGCCACCTGAGAGCGACATCTGGCAACGTCGTCGAACTGAGCTTCGTCGTCCCAGACTGTTTCAAGGCGGCGGATTCGACGGAGGGAGGTGAGCTTGATGAGGAGATTGGTGTCAAGGTGGAGAAGCTCCCTGACCAGATCATAGAGGCCATTGGCAGCCGCCCAATCAATGGGCGAAGCATACCACCATTGGTCTCCGGTGCTCTCCCACCTAAGAGGGAAGTACGAAGGCGGCATTTTAGGCCGGAACCGAATATAAAAACCACCTTCACTGGAATTTAGTCTTTTCAGGCCAAAACCGCCGCTCAGAACTTATAAAGTGGAGGCGAAAAGGTAAGAAACCGATTCTTTCAGAAGGGGAAGTTTCGGAAAAGCGAAGATGATGAGGAATAAGAATCAAACTAACAAGTAGAATACTCAGGCAACTGAAAGACACAAAGAGTGGGAGGCTGAAGAAGGCGCGCAATTATCTAATTAATTAAACAGGCGGATAACTGACCCAATGATAATGATTCAGAAAAAAGTAAGGAAACCCAGTAGATGTTATGCCAAGAAGAAGGGATATACGAGAATTGGGAGGGAAAAAGAGGAGGCAAAGAGAGCCATTATTGCCCAAAAGCTAAGCAGGCAATGAGAGAGAAAGAAAGAAAGAAAAAAAAAAAAGACTTTAAGAGCGTATGAGAACAGAGAGAAATAGAGATTAAAGTATCTCCACTGCACAAGATAACAAAAGGAAAATGACCACTTTATCTTAGATTTATGGTGGAGAAAAAGTTAGGCTGAAAGCATAGAAAGATTGAGATTCTTTGGTCCGTGAGAGCGCAGGATAAAGTTTGAGAGAGAGAGAGAGAGAGATACGTAGTGTTGGTGAGTGGTGGCGGACCCAACAAGGTTGGCTCAGTTTCTAGGAAATCTAGGGATATCGTTGTTTACAATGGATGTATACGGCTCAGTTTGGAAGGGAATTAGCGGGGGTTCGGTTTTTTCGTTAGTGGACACAGAGAGGGAGAGAGAAAAGACCCGCGACAGATTGGGAACATGTTGATGTTTCTGAGCTTGTGGCTTTTTCTTTTTTGTCCCTCGACAAATGATATTTTTTACACCATAATCACATTAGGTTGATGTGAACCCATGTTAAAAAAAAAAATAAATAAATAAATAAAAATTAAGGGCTACTACTTTATTCCACATCAGCATGTAGTGTGATTGTGGTGTGGTTTTGATGTTAAGTATAGCATTGCTCTTACTCTTTTGGTTCATCTGAGTTGCCTTTGTCTCTAATCCGCTTAATATAAAATTACAATTTCATCATAAATTTAAAAACAAAAATAAAATAATTTTTTTTAACAAAATAACAAGGGCGGCTGATCATCACAACCTACATCATAGTGATAAATAGAAATCATTTGTATTTGTAATGTAAAATTATAATAAGATTTTTTGTGAATGTAAATCATAGACCAAACCTCCTAAAATTACTTGTGTTTATCTTATTTTATTTTATTTTTATTTATATATTATTTTCTTCGTACATAAGCATCACCAACTACCTTTTATTAGTATTAACTTTATAGTTTAATGGTATTCCTCTCTCTTGAGAGGGCAAAAGCTGCCGGTTGTTGGGTCCGTAGGTAGTTCTTGATGATGCATTTCCAACATTATACAGACTAGAGTCGTAAGTTTGCCACAAAGGACGGTGGGTCGGTGGCTATTTTAGGGTTGACCTAACTATTTGGGTGAATAAATGTAAAATAAGCTATTATTTAGGAAAGTCTTCAAGATGGACACCCTCCTCTCCTTCTCTTCTTTTTTTTTTTTTAATTTTAATTTTAATTTTTTATAATAATGGTATTCATATATTCTACTGTACATCTCCCATCTAACTTTCCTTCCTCCCTTCTCATCTTAAAAAAAAAAAAAAAAAGAACTAGATATATGCCAACAACAAAGTATAGGTGGAGCCAACTCACTCGTGCTCTCTTTGATGGATGGGACTTGTCTTAATCAGTTTGTCTTTAGTTTTCTATTCTACAATTGATTTTTTTTGGTCTATTATATCTTTTATATTATTTCTTAAATTCACCTTCTTTTACTTATACTAGCTCAGCCCCCAAAACGCCGTCCTCTGCCACTCTGACCGCTGCTGGCCACCACTCCCCAAATCTGGCAGTTTTCGGCTTGAGTTTGAGAGAAGTAATGTTAAAACGTCATTTTTAGTATAAAATATTATAACAGAGTAGTCTTTTTACAAAAGAACTCAACTTCTTTAATCCATCTAAAAACATTTTTTTTCCAAAAAAAATTAAAAAAAAATCTTTTGTTAAAATATGCATCATTTTAAAATCTTAATCTGTTGTGAGGATAGGAAATAACGATCAATTTAAAAATCCTTGTAGTTTTATCTTTGTTAATTGATAGTCTATTAACAATCTCTATTGCTCTCGTGTTAAAAATCCTATTGCTACCGGCCTCAGCCACTCACACACACAATGCAGGCTTCATTATTTATCATCAATTTTTATTTTTTTATTATTTTTGAATTTATCATCAATTATTAGTCTATCTAACAATGCCATGTTGTACTTTCTGTTGGCAGTTCAGGTTGTCTAAAAAAAAAAAAACGTGAACATTGAAGAAAAACTAAGTTCCACCTCATCCATATGACGATCTACTTTTTCAAGTCTCTAGGAAAGCAACAGTTTTACTTTTTACTGGAAAACTCGAACCATGCTTGCTAGTAATTTTTCTAATAACCATTTTTATTAAGATAATCTAAGCTTATAGATAGGCATTCTACATGGATAAAATTTTCGGCAAATGTGAGAGAGTTTTTAAGGAGTTTATTTGTTCAAGCAGATCTCAAACAGTTCACCCACCTGTTCCGACAAATAAGCTCCATAAAAATTTTCTCATATTTACTATTTAAATTGCTAATAATTCAAAGAATAAATTGATGAAAATCAAATCCATAAGAAATATATACTTAAGATAGAGTCAGGCCAGCTAGAAGAGAGAGGTAAGACAATAATCATATATGAGGCAATGGTTTGGCCCCATGTTTGACAAAACTTTGACTGTGAAATCACAAGGCATAGTTAGACGTAGATTTGGTAAAATAATCATAACAGTGGCCCGTCATGCACATGGCCAACATCAGATATGGCCCATCTTATGATTTCTTGGATCGGGAGTCTCAACCTATCCCTTACTTTCATTCTTTATTGGCTTGAATGGACAAACATCACGTGCAACAAAGAGGCAAACAACAGACAAAATTAAAGATGCAATGAGATCTAACTTCGTAAACAGTATATGATTTGGAATAGCATAATTCTAATGAAGTGGCAGATCTTAAGTTGGTAAAATGTCCACAGCCCAAAGCACGGCACTTTTTTTTTTTATTTCTTTCTGGATCATAAGTTTGGTATTGGCAAATTCAGTGTTAAAACATTTTTGGGTATCAATTGGACTCTTGGCTATTGGTGGTGTTCCAACCACATTTTGTAATGATGTTCCCATTCAAGGGAACAAAAGATTTCTCACTGTAAAAGACTGACAATTATGGCATTTTTATGGGAAATTCTCAATTTTTGTTTGTAGATCTTACTGACTATATTTGGCTGTAATTCTTTAGGGACTCCTTTATATACTACCTGCATACTCAGGATTCTCCTTTTATTACTAAGATTTTCATGTTACTCACAAAAAACAAATAATAATAATAATTATTATTATGTTCTTTCTCATAAGAATATGGAATGCAGGTCCCTACTAAAATGATAATTGTGTAACTTTTTCTAAAGCAACTTTTTAAATATCAGAAAGTAGCAAATAACAATAAATTAGCTCCCTAATTTAATGGTTGTAGTGTCTAAATCGAATTCAGGCTTAATAATAACTAAACAATAGATGTTATGGATAGACATACCAGTCCTCTAATGGAGGTGTAATGTCTCCCTGACTGCACCATAGAAATCATTCCTGCGACTTTTCAAATGAAACCATACACGCAAGAGTATTCCATTGAGAGACAGCACCATCTCTGTGGCTTGAACCCTTTCATTCTCAATCAGAGAATCAGAAACCACTCTGCACAAAAGCTTCTTACCTTCCTTTTTGCTACTTGAAAACCTTTAGAGAATTTATCATGCATGTTATTTCCTGGAGAGCATAACACCACTACGCAGGAAAAAGTTAAAAACCATAACCAACAGAGATGGGTTGGGGGGCAGGAATACCATTTTCTAAAGACAAGCGAGATGATAGGAACTCAAGGAAGTTAAATGTGCAAAATTGCATGAGTAAAATTTGGAAGACATCAATAGGTTCCGCAACAGCAGCTCAGAAACAACCAATGGTACCATACAGAAACCAACATCCCCACCCCCCAAAAAAAAAAAAAAAAATAGAAACTGAAACCATTTTCTGCACCCATAACATTCAGAATGGATGAACTTATATCAGGATAAACAAATAGGAGAATGTTCCTTACAGTCTTATGATGATCATTTGTGATTCCAATTAAGATGGTTTGCTGAATCCTCAATTAGTTATACGCAGATGCATTTAAAATTCTCCACGAGGAAAAAAAACATTGCTTTTTCTTCCCAGTCCATCAAATGCAAGTTGTTTATCAAGTAGGTGACATGGGAAAGCATGAACTTAATATGTCCCACAATTGACAGTCTTCGTGTGCATCCTACTGAGTATTAATACCTTTCGTACATGAATATTCCCAATCCTTCCAAAGCTCTTATTTGGAATACTGCCACTGATGGCAGATGTCCTGTGGCCTTGCCTGCTTTGTTGATATGCCTTTGATGATACTACACTAAAATGCCAATTCTCTTTGCCTGCAACATAAGAAGAAATGCTTAGATTTGCATGAATGATATAAATACAGCATTTTTATAACACACAAATTTAAAACTCATAACAAGTTAGCAACGATGTATTTTTAGTCTTTCAGACTGCATGATTTGACCAATTCTGACATACGAGTGTAAAGCCAAGCAATTACAGGGGTGGCAAGCACTTTTTGATGTGAAGCAGGTACATTTCATTATTTCTGTCTTGTATTCTGGGAATATTAACATCTACAACAACAAGATCGTTTTAAAGAGAATTTTCCCTGCTTCACTTTGGAATCATGTGGTCTACGGCAAATTCAAGGCTTACACTATTAAGTGTTGTTTACTATCTCCAGACCTTAAAGATCAATCCCAGATGACCAAGAATGATTTTTAGATTTCAAATTAATTTAAACTTCGAAGCTGCTTCAACCTTGCACATCGGATATTAGCAAATTAAGAGTACAGCTAGCGGTGTGTTGTAAGACAAGGAAGTAGATATGTTATGTTCTCTCAGAAAGAGCATTAAGAATAGCTTGTTCACCTTGACATGCTTGTTACTCGAACAACTTATAACTTTTTCATCAAACCTTCAATCCTTTCAGCAGCATCATACATACTCTTCTGTTTGACTTCATCCAATAGCAAACGGCATGTCTGATATCTAGGAGAGATTCCTTGACCAATCATCTCCTCAAAGAGTGAGTAAGCCCGCTCACATTTATTTGCTCGGCAAAGCCCATGAATAAGAAGTGCATAGGTTGATATATCAAGACAAAGGTGATGCTTATTGACCATGTCATCCAATAATTTACTCAAAAAACTGTCCGTATTCCCAGTTTTAAAGCACACCTTGAGCAACGGGTAGTATGTCTGAACATCAGGCTTACAAAGGCCTGATTTTTCTATGTACCTGAGGACATTCAAGGCTTTTTGTTCCTGACCATGATGGCAAAACATAGCAATCATTGAATTACAGGTTGACGTATTTGGGCTAACCCCAGTGTTGGGCATCTCCACCTCAAAAACACGAACAGCCTCCTCTACCCGGCCAGCTCTCCCGAGAGTATGGATCAATGCATTGTAGAAGAGCGTATCAGGTTTACACCCAACCGATCTCATTCTGTCGACAATATGCAACGCTTCCTCGAACTCCTCCGACTTTGTCAGTGAACACATAATAGTGGTGAAAGTAACAATATTCGGTGGGCACCCCTGAGCTTGCATTTCATCAAGCAGCTCATAGGCCTTAGAAAATTTAGATTGCCGGCAATAAAACTGAATGATTGTTGAGTAGCTAATGACACAAGGGAGACACCCGTTTCCCCTCATCTCCTGTATAGTCCAATGCGCCTCATCAACCCGATTCATTTTGCACCAACCATGAATGAAAATGTTAAACGTGTGAGCATTCGGTAAAATATGTGGCTTGAGCTCCAAGAACACCTCGCGCGCCTGCTCAACCTTGTTCTCTTTGCAAAGGGTGTCGAGCAACAAGTTCATAGACTCCGTATTCTTCTCCAACCCCAAAGTTCCCAACTCATCAAACGTCGTCACAGCCTCTTCCCACTGCCCAGCACCAGCAAACCTCCTCATCACCTTCGCTACAGTGCTAAGCCCGACAAGCTGACACTGACCCATTTCTTCCAGAACAGCTTTCATCTTACCCATTTGCTTCATTTTCCCCAATATGTCCACCAACATATCATATGCTTCTTGTGTGTGTCTATAACCCGACCGCGACTCTGCCCATCTGAACACACCCAAAGCAGACTTCCAATCATCCTTAAACCTATGAAGCAACTTATCAACAAGGCCAGAGGACAACTCTATGCAATTACATGCTTGATCATTCAAGAGCGACCGAACAACTTCATCTTCGCTGATTCCAACAGGAATTTTAGCGATGACAATGTCTAGATCGGACAATGTTTTCGACTCCAACGGAGCAGAAAGACATGAATAAAGAGCGCGAGACGATATCGTTGGACCGACAAGGTTATGAATGTGTTTAGCGAATTTCTCAACATGGAAGATCATGGAGATGTTCCGTCCAAATGAATTCTTGACGGTGAAATTTTATCAGAAATACTTTGAAATTCCACAAACCTGAATATGGTGTTGGTCGTAGTTTAAATCATTTAAATATAAATATTGTAGAGGCCGGCGAGGGCCAGGTATTGGCCATTTCGGGCATCCGGCCATCAACATGTGGGTTTTGAAATTCTAACCGTTACTCGGCTACAGTGAATTTTATCTGCCGGGTATCAGGTTTGCGGGGTGGGCGAGAACAGGGCCAGTAATGCGGGTTTGGCGGGGGTGGATTCGGGAGAGAGAGAGAGAGAGAGAGAGCGTGAGTCAAAGAGAGAACGAAACAGAGAGAGCGTGAGTCGAAGAGAGAGCGAAAGAGAGGGAAACAAAGAGAACATGAGTGAAACAGAGGAAAACAGAGTGAAACAGATGGATAGGTAGAGAGAGAGAGCGAAAGAGAGAGAATGAAAGAGATTCAGAAAGAGATTAACCTGGATGCTGGATGATTGGAGCTCTGTGGACGCTAAGCACGGTTGCGTGAAAAAACTGAGAGCTTGAGTTTGAGAGGAGATGAGACCGTGAGTCTGAGAAGATGCGATTTGGGTTGCAGTAAATTCAAGCGGGTATTCAGATTTTTTTTAAACAAACTGCGACCCGCCCCGTCCCGTACGGGTATTCAAAAATTAAACACGGGACCCACGTTTTTATTAGGGCAAATGAGCGGGTCGGGTGGGTTGGGTATATGCCCACCCCTTTAGTATACATGCAAGTGGCAACACAACCCATGTACTTCACAAAATAGAACTTTGGACTATAATATGTTTGAGAAATGTTATGGGTATTAATTCTTTTACTAACTACTAACATGAAGAGTCTATAAGGAGTAGTTTAATCGGTTGTGAATCATACCTCATGAAGTGGACGTCACTAGTTTGAATATTCCATCTCCATTCCCTTGTTTGAACATGTAAAAAAAAAAAAAAACTACTAACATGATGAGGAGCTTATTTATTGATATTCGTAGCATTTTTTATTTATTTATTGTTTTGAACATCTCTAATGAATAACCTTCACATTATGTTAATACTCATATATTAGTAAAAGATTTACTACCTCTAACATTTCTCAATTTGTTTATTAGGGGGCTAGAAAATGCCATTTGAGCCAAAGGCAGTTGGCAAAGGTAGTTTAGAAAAAGATATTGTCATGCATTTGCTTTAAATTTTTAATGACTTCTAAACATTGTGCAATCCCATATATATATATATATATATATATGTATTTTTTCTTTTCTTTTCTTTTTCTTTTGAGAAATTTGCCGTCCCGCGGATGGTTGCACGAGACTAATATGGATTTTGGATATAAAAAAATGATAAAAATAAAATTAAACCATATAGAGTTAAACGTAAGTAAGGAGAATATGAATTATTTTTGAACGAGGATAATATGAATTATTAATTGTGATTACTCGTTAATTTTGTCTTTCACTCGTATATACACACATGATTTTTCGCCAAAGGGATTTCTTCCCCTTGATGAAAATTTCCTAGTGACTTTATTATTGTAATTGGTGATTTTTCATTGATAAAAGGAATGGCAAATTTTTATTTATTTTGCAGATTTTTGGAAGAATTCAGTGTTCACCTCGCGTAAGAAAAATAATGTGTGTTTATTATAACACACGAGCCAAAGAAATAATAAAATGCTAATTAAGGAACAATCATGGAACACGGACACAAGTTTAATTTTATCTATCTTTCATTGAAGATTCTTTCTCAAGTTCTTCCTTACAAAAAATCTCCCTCACTAGGGCTGAATTAGCCCTCTTTTATATGTACATACAAAAAATGGTCAAAGAGCTACTAAAGTCATGTTCTCCTATAGTCCACCGTTACGCTCCCTTGTCCACCGTCCATCATGATTGAGATCTGGGCCATCCCTCATCAACAAGATATTGACACGTGGGCCATTGGGATTGACCTAGTATGGTCTTCACAGGGGTGAGCCCATCGGTCGTACTATGCAGGGCAGTTTCGTACTATGCAGGGCAGTTTCCATACTCTCTATGATAGAGGTAGTTTTGATTTGACACTATACTGCTACGAATACACAAGTGCTTTCCCTTATTGGACATTTGCTTTCACTTTAGTTAGGGATTGGGTGAGCGAGGCATGGCACACCGTATGGTTCTTTCGTACTGCTAGTTGGATGTAGCGAAATGGTTTGTCTTGCGTGGCTGACTTGGTTTAGTCCACTCATGGTTTGGTAACAATGAACCTTCTCTGGTTCGCATGAAACATCTCCATGTTCAATGAGGTTAGTTTGAGTCTCCATCAATGCTTGTCATCTGCACTCTAATGAAGGGCCTCGATACAATGGCGGAGCCAGACGTTTTAGAATGTAGGGGCCGTAAAAAAAAAAAAGTTGAGTCCTAAAATTTTTATTTTTTGCGTCCTAACATTTTTTTATTCACATTGAAAATTTGGTAATTCACACAATATATGCATCACAAAAAAATATATGTAAAAGTTCATAAATATGTGCTCAAATTAATATATTATAAATGTAACATGTTGGCACTACTACTTGTGACTGTGAGAGACTGAGAGTGAGAGAGAGAGAGAGCGATTGAGACAGTCTGCACTCTGCAGACTTGAGAAATGAGAGAGACTGAGTCACTAAGGGGGAGAGCCGGAGAGAGAGATGAGGAAGATGCGTGAAATTGAGATTATGAGAATGGGGGAAAACAAATTTTTTTTAATAAATTATATCAAACCATGCAGCCGCCAAAGGCCCAAAAGAAACATAAACTATTTTTATTTTATTTTTTTAATATGGAGGGGCCAGCTACGATGCATTGGGCCCTATTTATAAAAAAACAAATGAGCTTTAAGGAGAATGGAGGGGCCTATTTAGGCTATTTAGGAAAAAAAAAATCTCAATAAATTAATATTAATCCTATTTAATTTTTTTTTTCAAAAAAAAATTTATTGGGGGGGCCATAGCATGTGGCTCCGCCACTTGCCTCGAAGAAACTCGCTTTTAGTTTAAAGTTCATGGGTCTCAAAATGAGTTGGTTAAAGAAAAATGAACTCTAATTGATTTTCTCCCCAATAATACGAAAGGAAAGTAGAAATTAAAGTAAAATAAAATTATGGTGTAAATAAATAGAGCATGGTGCAACTTATTTGCTTGCGAGAATGTTAAATTTTATGCTTTTAATCTTTGAATTTCAAATCTGTACAATTTCATTTGAATGAGATTGAAATTCATTCGACCAAAAAGGAATCTCCATGTGGCAGTCATAAGCATGTTTCATGGGAATCACTAGGACGGTTCTGTTAGCTTTTGCTCAGACATAAGACTATATTTGACCCTAGATTTTCATTAGGAAACGTGGCACAAAGCTGTGCACAAATAGGAGGAAATAATAAACAGTTTGTTGTGACAAAATAAATTTTAAGATCTCAAATTAAGAAGCATATAAAAGCAGAATAAATCTAAAATAAATTTACTATTAAAAGATTGAATATAAAAAAACAATAAGAATAAAACTACTAAAAGCGTTAATATACTCAAATATAATTTACAAAAAAGGGTAACCGCTCAACATAGTCAAGTTCAAGAGTAACTGCTCGTCTGCTCCCAGTATAATTAAAGGCACAATTCTTTAGAAATTTGAACAATTATACCAAGTAAATTTCATTATTTTCAAGTTAAATGGTGAAAATTTTGGCATAGCACCATTTCTGACTTCAATTAATAATTCATAACATTACTTAGATCGTGAAAAATCTCGTAAAATGGCCACTTCCGCCTTTTCATTTGAATTAGTATGCAATCAATTAACTCAAGGATAAATGCAAAATAAGTCAAAATGATTGACCTAAATTACAAATCGATCTCTATGGTATAAAAAATAATTAAGAGGTTCTCGGGATGAGCCAAAATAACAATTTAATGTCTACAGTCAAACTTCGTCAAAACACTTGATGGGTTCTATTAGTATGCCACGTCAGCACCAATAAAATGATGATATGCGAAATAACAACAAATAAAATATTGATGCGTTGCTAAAGGGCTAAGATTAGGGCTGGCCAGCAGTGGATTAGGTGGCTGCCTTAGGCCCTCAATTTAATAAGGCCCATAATTAATAAATATTAATGAAGATTTTTTTCCATAAAAGAAAATATTTGAAGCTTTAATTACCGCCACTATTATTTAGTTAATGCCCAAATTTATGGTAAATTGGGGCTTTAAAATCTCCAACATGAAACAAGTATTATAATAATTGAAAACATTAAATAAGAAAATCAAATAATATATTAACATCAAAGTCATTCTTAAATAAAATTCTCATGTTGAATGTAGAGATATTTTGGGCATTGTGACGTGTAATCAAAGATCCCCCTTGTAATTTACAATGACAACTAATTAGCAATAAATTATGATACCAAGTCCTTATTGGCAAATGGATAGTTATTGCAATTTGCATGAGATATGCTTTTTTTTTTTTTCTTCTCTATCCTTTTTTTTTGTTTTTGACATATCCGCACAAGAAGGGGGATTTGAATTAGTGATTTTCGCTTTATTAAGCGTGGTCCCAACCGATTGAGCTACCTCTTGGTTCATAGGGGACTTGTTTTTCTCTATCTAACATGAGAGTCTGAGACATAGATTGCTTTCGTGCACAAAATATGAATTGATGATTAGATTTCAACCTTAAAAAAAATTAAATGTTAAGAATATGAAATGTCTTTAAATATTGTTTTCAATTACAAACTCATATTTATAAGTTTCTATTTTTTCTCTCTATTTATCTATTCAAGTATCTTATTCAAATTTGAAATCTTTTTTTTTTCCCTCCAATTTTATTATTTTTCAACAACTAATTGTTCAAATCCTTAAAATCATTTCATATCTAATTAGTGATTAAAAAAAATGAGATGTTAGAAAAACTTGAATATAAAACCTTAATAAGTAATTTTGCATTTCAAAAAATGAGAATAATGCCTTTTAAATAAAAATATAATATTAAATTAAACATTAGGAAAAAATGCGAAATTAGTCATTGTGGTTTAGCTTATTTACAATTAGCTTCATGTGGTATCAAAATGAACTCAAACGTGCTTGAAGTATGCCAAAAGACAATTTAGTCCTTACAGTCAAATTCTATCAACTAATTTACATATTCCGGTAGTGTGATACTAATTTAAATAGGACAAGTATCATAATTTTATTGGCTCTAACATTTCACGCTATCAGAATCTGTTAAGTCAGTGAACGAAAGTTGACTGTAGGGATTAAATTATTTTTTTGGTATACCTAAGGGCCTTTAAGTTCATTTTGATACCGCAATGAGTTAATTGCAAATTAGGTAACCACATGGACTGATTTTGCATTTTCCCCTAAATATTATTATTTAATGTTTAAATTTAATGAAGGCCTCACTAACATTTTTGGCCTTAGGCTCCAAAATGTATCGAGCCGACTCTTGCTAAGATTGTGTCATTTTATGAGTTTTTAAATGAAATTTGGTTAATTATAATAGGTCATAAAATGGCTGAGTTAAATTTTTATTTTTTATTTTTTAAAAAACAAGAAAAAAGAAAAAAAAAAGAAAAACGGTTGAGTTCATAAGGACCGAACTTAAATTTTCAAACTCAACATAATATATATTAGTCACTATATATATTTATATAAGTTTTGACTTCAAAAAGAAAACAAAAAAAAAAAAGTTTTGAGAGTTGGGGGTGGCCATGGCCTCTACGTGCTCTCCCCCTGTATTCATCCATAATCTTAGGTCTCAACATTTATCAAGCTGGCCTTGGAGATGCATGATACATGAAGTCATGCCCACGTTGATGTTGGTTAGCATTCTAATCACGTAGATGATTGCAATTAGAAATTAATCAAAGCTAACATGACACATGTGTAACTGTGTTCATTCTAACCTTGTTATATTTTGATCTAATTATGACTAAAAGAATTACTTAAACTTAGGCTCTGTTTGTTTCGATGCTTTCCATCAGAAAATATTTTCAACATAAAAATTTATTGAAAAATAATTTCCTGAAAAATATTTTATAGTATTTGACGTGTACGAAAAATTACAATAAATACTTTCCGACGTTGGGTCCCTGTGGGGTCCCAATAGGATCTTGGACAGGTCAAGGGCTAGTCTCTGTGGGGTCATGGGTTGGTCCGGTTGGATCCCAAACGGGTCCTGGTAAAGGTTCGAAAGAATCAAAGGAAGCATGAAACTGAAAGTACTCGAAAAATGACAATAGTGTGATCCAATATTGCTGGCGAGTCAAAATATTATTCCAGATCTAAACTTTTTATAAACCAAATTATTTAAATAAGGCATGGAACTTGACGCCAAGCTTATTTTAAAGTTTGCACCCACTTCACAAAATGGATTAAACGAGAAACAAACGTAAAACAAAGAGAGTTGTAGTCGGTTTAGTTTTACGGTTTTAAGATGTGTAACTTAAAAAAGAAAAATATTAGTTTCAAAATCTGCAATTTGAAAATGTAATTTTAAATTGCAATTAATTCTTTGATAAAATCGTAAATTGACATTAAAAATGTGGTTTATTTAAAAACACACCTCCTTGCATACAATTTGAAATAATTATAATTCTTAAATTAGGACACTATTAGCAAGACAAATCCATATCAGTAATTTTTTTTTAAAAAAAACCAAGAAGAAAGAGAAGAAGAATCAATATTAGTAATATCATAGAGGTACTATCTAACCACAACCTCTGCACATGCTAGTAACTAAGTAAATCTTAGCACTGTATCCAACTAAGCTTTATTTTTACCCTGAATTAATAAATCTTTATAATAGTTGGCATTATATTAACTTCAACCAAACTCTAGGCCTTCAAAGCAGAACTGGATCATTTTAAGTGAATTGAAGAATATTTAATTACTTATATTTAATGGGTAGTTTTGTTCTTTTATTTTTTTAGGGAACAAAAATATCACTAAAATATAACTTATTGAATATTTTTTAATTTATTTAAATTGGAGATGATCATAATTTATCTAAAGCTTGGGTAAATTTAATAATAGATTAAAAAAATAAAAGAAAAAAAAGTGCAACACTTCTGATCATAATTTTAAATGCTATTCACCTACTTGCCAAAAAAAAAAAAAAACGCTTTTCACCAAATTGCAAGGGGTGGTTGGAAGTGGTTTTAATGTTACAGCGATGAATTAATTATTGTAGGAAATTTGGTTGGAGGTGCTTTTAATGTAGGAACTAGGCAGCGTTGGGTTAAACTCATCATTCAATTCTAGTGTTAAGTTTGAAACTTTGACACGGAAAGCAGTTAAGACACAATAACTATATATACAGCTTCACATTCTTTATTATTCTTTTTGAAAATATAAATTTTGTGTAAATAATTTTACATATTTAATAATAAATTTGGTCACCTCTTTAATGACAATGATGTCTAAAATAAGAATATAGACAAAATAAAAATTTATGGACCACCGTAGATTTTGTTCTTATCTTATCATTTATTATCCTAACCATTTGTTTTTTTTTTTTCAAGACTTCTTGTAAGTTGTATGTATCCTCCCTGCAAATCCAACAGATTAGAAAAAATATAAACCAATTTTTTTTTTTTTTGGTTGGCCGGATTGATAAAGAGAGAAAAAAAAAAAAAAAAAAGACTGCTATGCAATCTAATAGGCAATCTAATAGGCAATCCACGCTTTTACTCTGTGGATTGCCTAGTGGATTACTGGATTTCCACTAAGGGGGGCTTATTAGTGGATTGCCTAGTGGCAATTCACGCCTTTGTCGGGCGGGTAGTTCCAAATTCAGGATGGGCCCCCCACCCCTCGGTGTGGGTTAAAACGTGCAGCAGCTCGATAATTTCTTTAGCTGCAATAGGTGGTACTGGGGGACCACGTGGCAGCCTTGACAAGTCAACTTTAACTTGTAAATTATACGGCATCTACGTACCAAAAAACAAGAAGAGAATCTCCAAAGTGATTATGCATTGTTGTTTTAAACAAGAAGACGTATTACAACGGAACAGAAAAGGAACAATATATACATACGATCTCATAAATACAATAGACCGTGGTGGGTGAAAGCAACAATACTTTAAAAAAAAAAAAACAAGTAGTACTTTCATATTTACTTGTTTGGATGAAGAAACACCGAGAAAAATAAAAAAAGCAAAAGGCTGTGAAGAAACAACAACCCTTACCACTGAAACGCGAGAGATTCATGTGCAAGAGAAGCTAGGGAAAGAGAAGAAGAACAAAAAGAAGAAGAAGAAGAAGAAAAGCTGATTGCCAGAAAAGAAAGGGTATAAAGGAAGAAAACAAAGGTATGCAGCATAGTTGAAGCGAGCATATATTATCCCTGCAGGCGTTCGTTTTTCCATACAGGCTACCGGCTTTGTTCATGCCCTACCTGCCAGCTTCGTTCTTGCTGTTGCATATGATCTCCGGTAAGTCTTTTGCTCTCTGTGACGTGTACGTAGTTCTATACGGTGGCGGAGCGCGCAAGAGTTTTGATTAGGGGTCAAGATTAAAAAATAAAATTAAACAAAAATTAATTAGAAAAATATAAGTAACAAAATAAGTAAACAATCTTAATTTGAACCATGCTAAATGCTAAATTAAAACGACGTCATATTTTTTTAAATTACATTTTTAAAAATGTTTGGTTAGATAACTTGGGCCTAACCACCGTGTTTTCCCAAACTTTTTTTATTTTTATTTTATTTTTTTATTTTTAAATGCCCATATAATCCTTAAAATTACATTTCACCTCCCAATTTTTTATTTTTTATAAAAGATTACAGAGCCATTTGCTTTTCAAGAAAGGAGAAATTGTATATATAAAAAAATAATAATAATAACTTTTTGCTTTTGTTCTAGGCATTCTTTTACTGTGCCTCAAAAAAAAAAAAAATCCAAGCAGTTGATTTGAATTATTAAATACCTTATAAGAAAAATTTGACTAATTCAAATTTGCAAATCTCAAATTGAAAGACTGAAATCGTTGTGGCACTCATATATTCTTGAACTTGTTCAAATTTTGTAAATTATGAAATCTCAACATTTTTAACTTGTTTATATGTATAATCTGACTCTGTGTTATTTTTGTTTTTTATTTTGCTTTATTTATTTATTTTTTTTTTACGGTAGCTAATATACTTTGATTCAAGGTAATTTTTAACCAAAAAAAAAAAAAAAAAAAAAAGTAAAAGTCACAAGACTCACAATTCACGTTGAATAGGTCCTTTAATGAAACGTTGCGTTTCAATGACCCTTTAAAGGCTTTAATTTAATTTAATGAAATGACGGTTGAATGAGATCTGAAACGCACCGTTTTAATTGTCTTCTTCGTTCTTAACCTAATCTCTGCAACTATAAAAGTCTGAGATCTGAAACTCAAAATAATCCTCTCTGCTTGCCCGGCCAATAATGTCGCTGCCCCTTACAACTGGTTGTGCGTGGGCATTAAACCAAGATAGATATAAAAAAAATTATAGACTAGTGGGAGTAAAGTTAATTTATGGGGGGTTGAGAGGGGTTATTAAATCAAGATATCTTTTAAAAAAACTATAGTGGGAGTAAAGATAGATGATTTATAATAGTATATATAGCACTCTGTGAAGAACCTCTCTTACTTTCTGTGAATTTGTCTGTCTAGACTAAGCTGGGGTTTGACTAGCACGGCGCATGGCCGATGGCTTGCTCATGGAAACGGCATACCGATACAGTTTTTGAGACTTCCGATGGTGGTCGACGGCAACGCCTACGGCCTACTTCTTCCCCCTCCACCTCTACCTCCAGGTAGGGAAACGTCCAAATAAATAAATTAATTACTTTATGCGTCATACGTGGACCCAGATGACTGGATGCCACGAAATAGCGGTAAACAATCATGTAATTTTTGTTTTTACCTTAAGTGGTTAAAATATAAAAGAAAAAAGAATAAAAAAAAGCAAAAAGAAAACAAGAAATAAAAAAACAAAACTGTCTACCTGTCAGTGTCGGAGAAGACACGTGATTTGTTGGAAGCGTGCGGTGCGTGTAAGAGTTGGAGACTTGGAGTTCGAAACGCAAGATTTTTTCTTATATTCATCAATATCATCATTATAGAACCCTAAGCCTAAACACCTTGATGGTGAGGTCAGCCGCCTCCTTTTCCCCTCCAGTCTGTGTTGCAGTCTTTCATCGGAACTCCCTCACCATGCGCACAGTTTTGCTTTAAACCAGATTTGACTAAACTTTGTGTGTCAGACTGAAACTATCTATTTTTATTTCTTTATTTAGTAAATCAAAAACCTTTTGCAGCTCTGATCTGACGTTGGTTGTGGGTGGATGATGGCATCCGGATCTAATCTCTGGCCATAAACGATAAAGGATGAACCTTAGAGTCTCTGCACAAACGGTATGAAATTCAACCAAAGTTATGTGTTTGTATTTGTATTTGGTTTTGTTCCTAATTTAATACATATAGATATACCTGGTCAATCCTTCGGTCTATATGTATATACTTTAAATTTAATGTGGGTGATAGGTTTTACAAAGTCACAAATAGTACCAATTTCATTTAATCGTACCAAACAGTGATACATAAGATAGATCTAAGTTCTCTTTCTCGCGAAGAATATAATATAATTACCAGAAGGGGAAGAATGGTTACAATTTTGTTGGGTGAAACATCACCTACATTTGATAATAGAAGAAGATAATGAATCCATATAATAGAGAACAAAGCCATTAACGAATTGTTGCTCATACACTAGAGATGCATTGGTTACAAATGTTATAGACGAACCGATAAAGTTGGACAAATACACCAACAATGTTGAGAAAATAAAAAATAAAAATAGAACTTGAAATCAGTTTAGGTTCTTTTGCGATTATAATTTAATTCCTTAGTTTTTTTATTTTGACAATTAAATCATTTAGATTTTTTCTTGATTTCAAATGTTCCTCGTTCAACTTACTATCACCCGATATTTAATTGATCAGTCGTACATGGCATATACTAAACTAATCTAGCTGAACAAAGAAATCTACAGAAGAACCCAGTAACCTAATTGTCGATCAAGCAACATAGTTTTATTTTTTTTAAAATGGTCGATTATGCCTATTAAGCGCTTTAATTTTGAAGAGAAAAGCTCATTTTGTTTTTTATTTTTTTTATTTTTTGGCTTCTTTATAAGATACATATCGGATCTGATACATGCACCGACATTTTGCTTAATGTTTTTGACAAACTAGTTTGATCCATTAGCAGGAACCAGTGACTGGGTATTCGTAAAAATGTTTGCCTGGGAGAATTCTCATCGTGAAGCGTGCAAATGGTTGGGATTTCGAGGAGAGCATCTTTACAGGTTCATTGTTTTTTCATCATCTATTTACCTGTTATCATAAAAATTTTGTTTTTTCATCATCTATTACCCACTCCTTTTTTCTCCTACTCTCTCCATATTGAGAGTGACAAATCTATTATGAGGTCCTTGGGAAAGACACCGAAATAAATGAATGAAGCATGGCAATCTTATAACATTGAGGCTCGTGATGCATGCCATCTTGTGAACAAAAATGGCCTTTAGTACGAATTGTGTCTTGCAAACTTTTAGTCTAACTACAATCATTATTTTTTTTCTTTAAGTAGATAGGTAAAGGGTTACAAGGAATTAAAAAAATAAAACAGAAAGGACCTGAAGAATTTGAAAACAAAAAATAGGAAATTGATTGATAAAGGATCATAATTCATAAGCGACTGTGTCTTCTAGATATGGGGCAAAAGCCTAGAAAATGGATTTGAGGTAAATTTTTTATTTTATTTTTCCAATTATTATACGTTAGTACTATTAGACACTAAAGAAATTGGTTTTTATTTGAAATCCCACCATAAGATTATGGGAGTGTCGTTTTCATATTTATGGATAGGCATCTACAAGTATATTTGAAAATGCATCAATAACATTTGAATTCTCGTTCTCCTCATCTTCTTCTATCTTATTATTGGTTTGACTTCTTATTCTTGTTGCAACCGTGTGGATCCTTATCCGGATCATTTTTGTTTGAATCTTCAAATGGTTCAATAGACACAATGAATGAAATTATGAAGCACATTTTGGAGTAGTTAGTGCAGGGAAAATTACTTCTAATTAACTCCATATTCCCCCATCAAGGTTTAACAATCTTTTCTACTCAACTTTGCTTTTTATTTTTACTCCTAGTCCAATTTAGGACTCGTTATGGTTAGTGATAATGGATTAAGTCCTTCATTTTTATTTTTAAGTAAAATAATAAGGATTTATTATGCGGTCAAAGTTTTAATTTGTTACATTTTAATTATGCTAGTGATTTAAATAATATGATAATATGTATGACAATATATATAACATTTGATTTTTTTTTTAATAGACTAAATATATATATATATATACTTGAAAAACGGTCATGAATAATCATGACCTAAGTTAAGATACAGCTTCACTTTCTTCAGTATAAATTGTATAATCAAATTTTTTTTTTGTTTTTTTGTTTTTTCCTAAGCGAAATTGATGCACAGCAAAATAAAGATGATCACATAACGGGATTGACAGCTTAGTTGTGAAGGTTAGGTGGTTGATGGCTTTGATAACGGGATTAGCTGGAATAGGTGGTACTGGGATTACTTTAACGGAATGGGCAGCATTGACTAGTCAACTTCAACTTGTGAATTCTATCCCTTTTTTTTTTTTGTTTTGTGTAAGAGTGAATTATATATCCCGTTTAAAAACAAGGGAACTTGGTAGCACAGAAATCGAAAGGAAAAAAAAAAAAAAACAATTATTTGTACTCTCAACAGTACCTTCATTTTTACAGCTCCATAAAAAAAAAAGCACATCACCGACACCTTCATTATTGTCAAAAGGTTGTAAAGAAACGAGAAGAATTAAAAAAAAAATAAAAAGCAAAAGCAAAAGCAAAAGTGAAACATTACCCGAGAATCTCTCGGACAACAGGCCAATAGAAAATAGCCGGTGATTTCCCAAAAAAGAGTTAAAAAGAAGAAGAAAAGAAAAGAAAAAAAAGAAAAGAAAGCAAAAGCAAAAGTGCAACATTACCATAGAAAGGCGAGAATCACAACAGGCCAATAGAAACTAGTCAGTGATTGCCAAAAAAGAAAACAGGAGAGAAGAAAAGTAAAAAATATAAGCAATAATGGCAATTTTAAGGGTATTTTTTCTGCATAGCTTCTGTTGCTCGTTTAAGGTATTTTTCCTGCACAATTCTCTTGCGTATTTTTTCTGCATCAATCCTCTTGCTCTGTCTCTTGGTGCTATACGTGGTGGCAATTTTTAGGGTATTTTTTCTGCACGAATTCTCTCTCTTGCTCATTTAGGGTATTTTTTCTGCATGAATTCTCTTGGTTCTTGCTCTCTCGTTCTCTTGGTTCTTGCTCTCTCTTTCTCTTGGTTCTATACGTCGTGGTTTGTTGGAGGCTTTCTAAGTTCGGAAGAGTTAGCAAGTATATATCCGCGACAGTCCCCCTAATTGTATATTAGCCTAATTAATACCTTAGCAAGGTTGACGCCCCTCCGTTTCCTCCGGTCTGCCACAGTCTTTCCATCATTGCTGCACCACTTTGCCTAAACCAGATTTGTCTATGTCGGATCTATCATATCAAATCTACCACCATTGTCGTATTGCTTGGAACTAGAATAAATATTTTTCTTTGCTCCCGAGAAAGAAACAATTATATTCGGTTTCTGGAAACCTTTTGCAGCAGCGATCTGACATTGGTGGTAAACGACTTGTGTTGTAAGAGGTGGAGACAGCTTCTTCATCATCATCATCATCATCATCATCCAGGCGGATGGCGGATTCCGATCTCCTGAGAGCTTGAGCCTCCATGCAGTACAAACGGTGGTATGAAATTCAATGGAAGTAACGTTTGAATTTGCTTTTTATTTTATTTTTATTTTTTATTTTTTATGTGATATTCGTTTATTTTTTTTATTTATTTTTTTTTATAGCGTAGGAGAACTTTACTCAGATTAATTGCACGTTGCAAATACGTCGCAAACGCATATTGTACAACCATGTGTTTATTATTATTATTATTATTTTTTGTATATTAATTTAATACAAATAGATATACCTGGACAATCAGTACATATGCATGTACTTTAAATTTAAAGGAGATAGGTTTGTAAGGTTTCAAATACAGTTTAATTGTAACAATATTTATATGGATAGAGCTAGTTCTCTTTCTCTCGTTTATAATATACCTACAGTAGAATTATTATAATTTTTATCTATGAAACTTTAGCCGCATTTGATATTAGAAGATAAACTAGAATAGAGAACAAAGCCAATAACGAATTTTGAAGAAACTAGGCATGCGTGGTTATAGACTAACGGAGAAAGTTGGACAAATGCCACCAAAGTTGTTGAGAAAAAAAAAATATATATTTGACTTTTTGCCCTAAGCAATAGGTCTATTATTCAGCCGATGTCTATGATTTCTAAGTCTAATCATTTGGAAAAGAGAGTCATAGACCCCTGTTTTGATGTCTAAGCCTTTTGCAGGTGCAATATGACGTTAATAATAAATAAGCTTCCAATTGATCAAAACTCTGAAGACAGCAAGCCAAGACATAGAAGCACGAGAAAAGGCAAATGGGATGGAGGAAGTCCAACGTTATGTAATGGTATGTGATGAAATTTGTGTGTATTCAGTTTTGTTTAATAAAGTTAAGGGAAAAATAAAATCAATCACTTAGTTTTCAATTTTGACAATTAAAATTCCTTAAAATTTCTTTAGCCTTTTTTTTTTTAAATTAAAAAATGTTATAGATTACGTGTCCTATAGCCGGGTAGTATTTGGTGGCTACTGAACAGATCTATTAGGAGCAATTTGATGAATCATTTGAGGAGCTGGGTTTGTGTCTCAAGGATGGCTATAAAGGTATGCTCCTTCTTTTCTCTCTTCCTCGTAATCTGTTCTCCTTTTTAGTTTTAGAGCATATATTAGAATGATTACTTCATCATTTTCTCTGCTCATTGTTTCATTACTTGACTCTACAATTCCATGTGATATGCAGCACCTAATATTTTTTTAAATTATGATTAGAGTACCATATCAATTATTCAAGTATGTTTTAATTTGCATCTTTAGATGCCTTATCCTGTAGTATGTTGATAAATGTTCCTTCTTCTTTGAAGATGGCTCTTGCTGATTGTTTTGCAAGGAAGTAGTTGAACTTGATGTCTTTTTTATTCTGCACTATATTGGTTAAATATTGCCTTAAAGGCTCCTAAATTTATTTGATTCTATATACCTTGATGCAGGGTAAACTGGTCCTCTCCCAACTGTCGAAAATATATTGGAAAAGTAAGTTGAAGTGACATGGATATTACAATTGGAGAAATTCATGAGGGTAAGTATGTTTATAGCTTAGAAAATTATTGAAAGTAGCGTCAGTTGTAGTATTGTGTTGTTTGCTTGAACATTTGCTTGCAACCTATGTAATACTAAGTTTAAAAGGCTCTTCTTAAAAAATTATCATCATTTTCATTGACAAATTCTTTTATATAGGTCACTTATAAAAAAAAAAATCTTTTATGTAGGTCAAAGCCAAGAATCTAACATGTTCCTCCTTTGATAACTCTGGCAAACCTGTACTGGTTGACTTTTATGCCACTTGTTTGGTTCTTCCCTACTTCTGTTTATTTTTTTCGCTTCCTATCTTTTTTCAGATTTTGCTAACTGCTATGATGTCTCTGACTATTTTGTAAGCCTATGTTATCACCTTAAGCCATAACGTGCGGGATCATCTTGCTGAAAAACTTTATAAGCATTTTATCGTAATTGTCTAGATTTATGTTTGTCTTGTAAGTAATCTTTCATTCGTGAAGCAAATTCCTATTGTTCACCTTATACCCTATTGAGAGGGGTGTGGCCTTTAGTTTAGGAATAATTCCATGTCCTTGGTAATCTCTAGAATAGCAAAATTGAGTAGGATCATATTTAAATTTAATCGGAAGAATGAGTAACCCTAGGTATGGTTTGCATGTGGTCTTTGTCAATTCATGGATCCCATCCTCAACGAAGTCGATACTTAGCTGGAGTATAAGATATAGATGGTGAAAATTGACACTAAGAAGTATCCTAGCATTGATGATAAATACAAAATAGAAGCGTTGCCTACATTCATCATATTTAAGGACAGAAAACTTTATGATTGAATTTGCATCTCTCTTGCTCTTGTGTGGAATCCAACTGTATCCCTCTAAATGTTTTTTCTTACGAAAGTAATCAATAAGCCCAATCTTAGACTTGTAGAAGGACCTCTTCCCTCTCTGACTTGTCTTGGATTGTACAAATTTTTTGGTTTTGACCTGTCTCATTTATGTTGGCTAACTGGTTCTCATGAGAGATTTTAATTGTGTAAATTGCATTTTTTTTTTGTTAACAATGAAGTCAGTTAATCTCCCCTAAACTTTAAATGTGAGAAATCAACCCCCTAGACTATGGGGTCTATTGCAATATCTCTCTTCCTAAAGTTTCTTTAATATTCCCTATACTTAAACTTAAATTCACATACTTATCACATTTCATGGTATCACATGCTTATTTTTCTTTTATTTTCCGGTGCTCGCGAGTAAGCATGTGAAAGTTAATCATATTTTTTAAATTTATACAGTGGACATTGCAAATGACCCTATTGTTTAGGGTGGGAAAGTTCAATTTACCTTAATTTTATTTGACTTTCTAGAGTCAGCTTTCATGTTTCTATATTAGAGAAAAATAGACATATACATTGCTTTGGTATAATCCACTCCAGACAAATCAAGGTCTGCTAGGCAAGGATTTTTTTATCCTTTGTGGCAATGTGTCATGTTGTCAAGACTCTAGAATATTAGTGTTTACCGTTTAGTTTAAGCCACTGGTAAAATAATCAGCACCATATAACTGAATACTACTCTCTCTCTCTCTCTCTCTCTCTCTCTCCTATAGTAATATTGAATTTTTTTGTTGATCTACTTCAAATTAGTGTCTTAATATTACCTATATATATGTGTGTGTGTGTGTGTGTGTGTGTAGTTTTTCCCTTATTAATCCTTGGTGAGTCATTATATGCAAAATGGAATTTATGTAGGTTCAAAGATATATCAGGATACTAGCAAAGGCTCTTGCCAAACATTTTGGTGCTAGATTGTTGATTGTTGATTATTTTTTGTTGCCTGGTTTAAGCTTTTTTAACGTCTTAAAAAGCTACGAAGATAGAAATTTATCTTTTTTTCTAGGAATTTTATTACTATCTTCTAAGCTACAAATTTCTTCCAACACAACAATTGTTTTCATATTTTTGTTAACATAAGCTCTAGGGTGAACTACAGATTTTCAGTTTTGCAAGCATGTTAATAAGGTTGCTCAATTACCGTTTATGTAGTACTTATCAAAAAAATTGTTGTAGAGTAGGTGAATGATTGCTTGCTCAATTTTGTGAGAACAAGGTTGTTCAATTTCATAAGTTAAATATGTGTGTCATTCCTTTTCCTTGTAACTGATGGGAGAGTTGTTTTGTTTTTGTTGATCTATTTCTATCCAAAATATGAGGTTGTCATAACTTTAGTTTACTGGTAATAGGATGGCATCGCAGATAATGTTACTTTTCTGAACACGAGTTCATTATCGAGCTTGAAGTTCACCAAGGACTAGGTCATAGGTTTAATATTTCTTCTTCATGACGCACCCAAATGGAAATGAATAAATTTATGTTTTCAGAATGAGTTTGGAAAGTGGTATTTTTTGGAGCTGCACTTGAGATTAACAAATGTCGCATAAAGAAATAAATTTTTACTATATTGAGTATTAATTTTTCTTCCTATATTAGTAGATTATGAACAAAACCATATGCTTGGTTTTGTAGTTAAAATATGTGCGCACCATTGAGATTAACTCTTACATAGAATTCTTTTTGTTGTACATTATATCTAATCACTTCTCTGATGTTTTCCTATCAGATCACATATCTAAGAATTTAGATATTAAATTTTGCTGGGAAATAATTTTTATGTATGACATTGAGTTTTTAATGTTAATTATTACATAGATGTATTTTTTGATTATATAGATATATTTTTTACTATCAAACACAACATGCCTTCCCACTAGTTCTCTAAACAAAGGTGAATTTTGCAAGTCCTTTGTGCAAAAAGCAAGAAGAATGATTTAGAATTAAAATGACCCAAGTGTGTCGCCCTCTTACAAAAGAAAAAAAGTGTGTCGCCCTGGCCTCAAAATCTATTAAGAGCGTTGCTTTTTTTTGATGGGTGAAGTGTGCGTATACTTCGAGCATAATTTATGAGGAATGACCTTTTGGATTATCTTTCATTTTGCAATTCATTGGTTGATGTTTTAATTACAGGTTGGTTGGTCGTTTGATGAGTTGATTAATGTCCAAGAAACAACGTTGCGTGGAGTAACTACAGGTTAGCTTATCTTGCTTATTTTGTAGTGTCTAATTTTTCAAAATTTGAGGTTGGAGATATATTATGATTTTAGTTTTCTTAACCTTCCTGTTTAACATTGGCAACTAAGTGGCGGCATATATGAAAATCATTTGGTGAAACATTGTTCATAATTGAAATTATGTGCTTTTGAGATACAATACACTTACTAGGGAAAAAATCATTTCAATGAGAATAACTCTTCTATTGAAACTACTATCCATACCCTTAAGAAGGAACTTCTTAAAGAAGTCCATCACTCCATAATACACTTTTTTGAAAATTCAGCCCATCACAATCTTTTCTTTTTTAAGGCCCACTGATCAAGTTAGTTATTTTTATTATATTAATTAAAATATATATATTTAAAAACTTTGAAATCTTAAGAAAAGAATTTAGAACAAACTGGTGGTAATTTTGAGTGTCGTTACCGTGTGAAAGATTGTTCCCTCTTGCATTTTGTGGTGCTTTGGACAGAAGGAAAAATTAAAATTTTGAGGATCGCAGCTTAAGTCCCTTTTATTATTATTATTTTTTTTTTTAATTTTTTTTTAATTGTCTTTATATTTGGACAGACGGCAGCTTTATTTATAGCTCATTTGGTGATTATTTTTAATAATTTTCTTCTTTTGTTCTCCATCTAGATAAGCACATTTATGTTATATAGTTTGGGTGAATTGTGCTCGATTTCCCGAGTTGATGATAGCCCCCTAGTCTTGGAAAGTGGAACAAATATTTTTTGATAATCAATTTTTTGAACCCCTTTGCAGATGCAACTTTAACATTGAGCTCGATAGAAGGCAGCAAGTAAAGGCGCATGAGCTCGATAGAAGGCAGCAAGAATTTTTTTTTTTAATGATATTTTTTTTTAAAATGTGTATTGTAAATATTAGGTTTTGTTTTGTTTTGTATTAATTTTTATTTAGTTTTTTTTCCTTTATTTTTTATTTATATATATATATATATATATATATATATATATATATATATATATATATTGTAAATATTAGGTTTAGTTTAATTTTGTATTAATTTTTATCTAGTTTTTTTTTTTTCCTTATTTTTTATTTGGTAAACAATAGATTTTTGCTTTATTTTTTGCTTTTTATTGGGCCCACAATATTAGGTTTAGTTTAATTTTGTATTAATTTTTATCTAGTTTTTTTTTTCCTTATTTTTTATTTGGTAAACAATAGATTTTTACTTTATTTTTTGCTTTTTATTAGGCCCAGAAATTTCTTATGGGCCTAATAAAAGCAGAGTCCAATTTCTTACTTGGATCAGTCCATAAAGCTCCTCATAGCCCACCCATCCCCCAATGGGCCTCTGTCCAGCCCATAATTCCCTCAGCCCAGTCCATCTTTGGTCTCACGGCCCAGCGAGCCCAGCCCCTTAAACCCTAAGGTATAAAATCCCCTTTTCTTGTCCTAAACCACTTACACTGTATACCCTGCTCCAAAACTAAATACTCTGTTTAGGGTTTAGGGGATCATGGTGAGATCCGAGTGACTCTAAGGTGTACCCTGTCACTAAACCACATTGCAGCCTTGACGAGATCATATTGAGATCGTCGGTCTTCACTGCAGCTCCACGAGGTAACAAAGTTAGCATTAGGGATTCTTAGTATGTTTGATATTTGTTTGAATTTTCAATCTTCACTGCAGCTCCTGCATATTTGTTTTGCATATTAATGTTCAATTGTACGTGTCCTTCCTCCGCAAAGTTTCCAATGTCGTGTTCCACTTCCTTCTGTGCTTTAGTCTCACTATTGATATTTACATTATCTGATCCACGGCCATCATGCTTTTTTAACAGCAGATCACCTAGGTTCTGCAACTGTTAGAAAAGCAGACAAGATGATTATGTTTATTACTTTAGTAGGGAAATAAGTGTAGGAATGATATACCTGTATGACCAAAGACTGCTTCTCATTCTTGAATGACTCGAACTGGGTGGATTTTTTAGAGAGAGTTTAACACCAAAACCTCAGATGTTTTATATATATATATATAGAGAGAGAGAGAGAGAGAGAGAGAGCCTCTTGGGTCCAGACCATTTGTAAAAGGGCTGTTTTGCAGCCTTCAATCTCTATTTGATACATCACCTTTTCAAAAAAATTGCAAAAAACTAAAGTGAGAACAAAAACAGTAAATCAAGGTGAACAACAAAAAGATCAAAAACCCATGCTCCCATGCCGCTAGACCCAGCTTGGGTCTGGCCTAACCCACGCTGTGGGTCCTGCCGGACCCATGACGTCATTGGTCTGGTGTGACTTGTCTCAAAACACGTCTGAAACCATCGTGACCCAAATTACAATCCGGCTCTAATGCCTTAAAACTCATTTTTAATGTCCAAAAACTCGTTTTTGAATTTAAAACTAAAACTTAGAGGTAAAAAGTGAACTCTTTAGGGATTTTATCACTTTAAGAGGCCGAAAAAACTGACTCCAGCAGCAGAGAAAGTGACTCAAGGCTAGACCGGTGGGTTTGGCTGTGACCCGCCCCGTGGGTCTGGAGTGACCCGCTGCTCAGCCCCTTTGAGCTCAAAATATAGTGTGTGGGTGTATGATATTTTTGTGGATTTAGTTTGTGTTTACTTAGGTGTGAGTTTGTGAGTAGAGGCTGTAAAATGTGCCTTTTGCAAATGGTTCAGATTGAAGGTTTATTCATATATTTATATTATTATATATAAAGGTTGGCGATTGGCGGTTGACGGGGCGGTTATAACTGCCTCATTTACTCACCCCTATGTTATCCTTTGTAACTGACATTGCAATGAAAATCAAAAGGCATGGTTTTGGAATTCTCCACAAATCATGTATGTTACGATACAAATGTAAAGATAGATCAACATGTAATTTAAGTAACATTGCAATCATGAAAACCTCAATGACCATCCGATTGACTTTATGTAGTCGGCAAACAAAATTAAAAGAAGAAATTTAACACCTTGGTTATCTCTAAAACTTTCATAAGACAAAAAGATTCGCAGCATCCTGTTGACCTTCAAAAAGCCATGCCTCCTCATTCTATTGAACACACTGTTGTAGAACAACCACATAGAAGCACAGTATTAGTAAGCATTTAGAGCAGAAAATAATGGCATACACTTGCTTTGACATGTATGCATATGGGTACAATATATATATATATACATAGGGGTCAGTCTATGACCCGCCCCCGCAACAAGTACTACGTATAGCATAACCAAATGGAAATGTGGCTGGAAATGTATATATCTCTCTTTTGATTGCTCCCTATCTGCTACGACAGACATACATATCTCTCTTTTGCACGTCTTCATTGCTGCATAATGTTGTTCTGTTCTTTTCTCATAAATTAGATGTAGGTTGTTGTAAAGGTGGTGTGATTGGGAAGTTGCTGATGCCAAATTGACTGCCATTTTTGCTTTTGTTTGCCCTTCTTTCGTTTGTAAAGAGAATGAAAGATTGTTTATGAACTTATTCGGATCCAAGAACTACTAGTTATTGGTTTGGATTAGATATAGAAATGGCTGCATATTTTAGAAGCATCTTTGCTACTTAGCTGATTCCAAAGATCCTATTGTACAGGGAACATTGCAAATGACCCTATTGTACAGGGGACATTGCAAATGACTCTAAGCTAGATTCTTTCTCTTTGACTATCTGTCTATTTCTGCCCATCCAAAAGTTCTTAGTTTGTAACAGGTAGGGGTGGGCAGATTAACCGATTACCGATTACCGACCGATTACCGACTTTAACTGAACTGATATTAACCGTAACCGATAGTTATCGGTCAGTAATCGATTAAAAAGTTTATACCGATAAGCTTATCGGTCGGTAATCGGTCAGTTAAAATTTTTTTATCGGTTAACCGATATGACCGATAAGTTATTTTAATTTTTAATTTTATAAAATTTTATATTTATTATTAAAAGTTAAAACCAAAACAACGTCGAATTTCCTTCCAATGAAGAATTTCAATTTTGCCATTTTGAATCAGATAAAGCTTGATTTTTTGGTTGACATATTTTGTTCATTGGAACGAAATGGGCTTCTAGAAGCTAGAACAGTAGAACCGATTTTGTATTTCTACTCATGGAGCAATCTCAGATGATGCTCCCAGTAAGAGAAAGAGTTTATTATATTAATATAAACTAAAAAAAAAAAAAAAAAAAGCTAATAAAAAGCCCACAAAACTCAATCTAGCAATTCTCAAATTAATTTTTGGCCCCATTAGCAATCAGTAAAAAAGCCCAATAAAAAGCCCACAAAAGCCCAAACCGGTTTAACCGACCGATTAACCGATTTGACCGATAATTTTCGGTTAAGACTTCTTATCGGTCGGTAATCAGTTAAGATTTAGTTAACCGATAGCTTATCAGTTAACCGACCGATAAGTCCATTAACCGGTCTTAATTGACCGATACCCAACCCTAGTAACAGGGCAATTAGGACAAAGTTTTCTCTATCACCAATCATATCTATAGTAGCTTTAGACTTTAGTGATCATCACTGCATTGTACGTCTAGAAATAGAGAGCTGCTGCTATACGGTCTTGGCAAAAACCATGGGTTTGTTGCTCACCAATCAACACGTGACACGTCATCAATACAAGAAAAAATGCAAAAAATTAAAGTGAGAACAAAACACCAAATCATATATGAGAGCAGCCAAAGGGGAGGAGCTGGGCCATGTGAGCAGCCACAAGGGGAGGAGCTGGGGTGGCTGGCGAGCAACCCCAGCCGCGGGGTGGCCCGCGCGGCCACTCCCAGGCCATATGGGGGCCACCCCATGGCCACGTGGTGGCCCGTGCGGCCACCCAAGGCCATATTAGGACACCACTTCAAGCCCAAAAACATAAGCTAATAGATTTGGTTCCACTTAGGTATATTAATCACTCTTATTCTTTACACTTTTTCAATGTGGGACACAAACCTCACAAGTTTCAAGGCAAAGTCCGAGCTTAGATTTTGGTCCAATTAAATACACAAAATCTTTCGTTTTGATGTTCCATCTCTCCTAATAGATTTTATGTCCTTTTTTTTTATTTTTTTTTTATTTTTTTTTTATTTTTTTTATGCAAGCTTGTCCGTGTTATGGTTAAGTGGAATATGATGGGTCTCTTAATGCTTGATTTGTTGTGTTTATTGTGCGCATAATTCTTGAGTGATTCTCACTCTTTTGCAGCAATTTATGGTTTCTAATACCCGTTTGGCTCTTTTTTATGCACGCTTGTCCGTGTTATAGTTAAGTGGAATATGATGGGTCTCTTAATGCTTGATTTGTTTTGTGTTTATTGTGCACATAGTTCTTGAGTAATTTTCATTATTCTGCAGCAATTTATGGTTTCTAATACTATCTTTACATCTATCAATATTTCCAACAATTCATGTACAATTCTAGTATCTCGTTTGCCAGAATTTTTTTCTTTTCTTTTTGCTATGGATGTATGGAAAGCCAAGAAATGTTTTATATGGTTTGGAAACAGAAGTACTTGTATGTTATCAAAATTGCCTACTCATTTTAAGGAAAAACTGGAGTTATGTTAAGAGAAAGGTCGACACCATGTTAGCATTATACCTTTTAGAAGGTGACGTGGGAGGTTTTTGTTAAGAAAATCATGGGTGTTTGGAAGTTTCTAATATGCTGCCACTTTAGAAATAAAAATAAAATTCTTTGTCAAGAAAAGCCTGTTAGACAATTAGGTCACGCTTCAGTACAACATTCCAAGAAATGCAAGCAATAAGATCCTGCTCTTATGTGTTCCTAGCCCTTAGGCTTCAAACAGTGTTTAAATCAAATGGGGAACATATATGTCATTCATTAGCCACTATAATATTTAAAGATAATTTGAAAGCGAGCTACTGGGTTGTTATCCTTGTAAAATCTTTTTTTTCTCTTTTTTTTTTTTGAGAAACTTCACTTATCCCCTTATACTTTCGCGTTTTTTGCAGATACCCCCCATTGTTCAAAACCTCTCACTTTGGTGTATCAAACTTTCGTTTCCTTTCAAATACCCCCTACCGTTAGCTTTTGACCTTTCTACCCCTAATTGTAATTTTCCACCCTATTCCGTTAGGATTTAACAGAAAATCCTAACGGAAAGGGCAAAGTGAAAGGAAACGAAAGTTGGATACATTAAAGTAAGAGGTTTTGAACAATGGGGGGGTGTCTGCAAAAAGCGCGAAAGTATAGGGGGTAAGTGAAGTTCCCCATTTTTTTTTTTGATCTAATTGCAAACAGTTTACTTTTGAAGTGCATCATTATTTAGCATGCATGTCATTGATTAAGGAGTAATTAGCCGATCTCTGTTGACCTTATGTATGTAGTAGGCAAACAAAACTAAAAGAAGAAATTAAGTAACATTGCAATCATGAAAGCCGTCTATAAAATTGATGGAAGTTTATGTTCGTGACAATAAATAATTTAAAAAATTTAAAAACTTATTAAAAATTGCAAAAATATAAAAATAACTAATAACTAAAAGACTTTAAATATTAAAATGATCCATCCTCTTTCACCTCACAGTCGGATCAAGTCCCTGATTCTTATAGAAAATTTGGCTTATTTTTCACAATTAGTCGTATCTTTCATTTTATTAGTACTAGTGCTAGTATACCAAACCCTTTTGAAACCAGATTCAATAGGATCCACTAGAAGCACTGAATCAACTTGAACTCCACTGGCCGAAACCCTCTTTCTCTCTCTCAGAGAGAGATAATTTATTCATTAAATTAATATTCTATCAAGGAAGACAATATGTAGTTTGACCCTAATATTACAACTTAGCAAAAGAAATTGTGAAAATTGGTGGCATTTTATAGAACAAATATTCAGGTGACCTCATTCATTTTTTTATAGAAGTTATTTTCTTCTCAATAAAGTTTGTATAGAATAGGAGATTATTTGCATACATTAGGTTTAGATCTTACACCATGTCATGAAACTATTGTTAATGAAGGATTTCGCAATTAATGCATTCTCAAGTAAGAAATATTTTTCTTGGAATCTCGAGGAATGAGTTTTTATAAGGGAGGAAAGATGTGATACCCTATTTCATAAACAAAGCAAATGACAAGAAATATTGTTCTTAGACATACAAATTAACAAAATTTATTCAATCACACAATCAAAGCATGGGGCATTTATATTTGAGGCATCGGGTGAGGTTAGAAGTTAGTAGTAGGAAATTAACTTGAGGAACTCATAGGACACGAAACTGTTAATAGGGGTGTACCTAGGGATCACAGTGGTGCTGTAATGCCCTAGGCTCAAGACCTGGTTTGTTAACCTTCAAGCCCCATGCACTCAAATTACATGTTATGAATCCCCGCCATGTACACCACATCGTCACCAAGAATACTAGTACAGGTCAACCTCATGTCCTTCTTGTGCCCTTTCAAAATTGATGAGACTTAAAAAGAAATCATTGAATTTGTGATTGATTACTTTTGAATTTTGATCCAATAATGATTTTAAAAGTCAAGTCAATTTAGGGGGACACATTTAGGACTTGAAAATGACATTAAGAATTATTCTATCACCAATCATATCTATAGTAGCTTTAGACTTTAGTGATCATCACTGCATTGTACGTCTAGAAATATCGCAATTAATGAATGTCTTAATTTAGACATTAATAACTGTCATTGTGGAAACAATTTATTGTAAAAATATTGTGTTTAACCCCAAAGGTTGAACTCTCACTATTTGTGAAAGTGGATAACTAAAGAATGTAATCGATATGTGCTGTTTTTTCTTTCTTTTTTTTCCTAATTGATGAGGGAAAGAGGAGATGCTACTTGGTTGGTGGTTTCTTGTGGCTCCAATTGTTTCTCTCATGAAGGAGATGCTCTTTTAATTATTTTTTATATATATATTAATGTTTTTCAACAGTAAGACACTATGGATTTTGGGTAGCCTTATAAGAAGGCAAAGTTGGAATCCAAGGATTAAGCCAAATTTTAATTTGGTACTCCGTAGAGATGGCAAGACAAGCTCCTTTATCAACAATAGGTCTATGTTTTAGGATTCCTTTCCAAATGTAAGATGCTCCAGCTCAGGGAGGAACTACCAAGAAATTGGAATTATTCAAATACTTTGTTTTTAGACAATTTACCCAAAGAGCCGAGCCAAGTGACCATTAAAAAGTTGCCAACCCAATCTAGATAGCAAAGAGCTATTAAAAGCAGCCATTGATTTGATTCCCAAACCCCCCAAAGACATCAGGTTTTGTGATTTTAAACCATTGGTAACTAATATATACATAGATATATGTGTGTGTTACCAAAAACATGCTTTGCTAGCTGCCTTAGATAGAAAGAACAAGAGATATAACGGATATCAGATCCGACTTTAGAGTAATTCAAATTCAGAAATGTAATTTCAATGCATAACTTACAATAACGTGAAAGACTAAATTTTGCACAAGTTTGACATGAGGGCATTCTGCCATGGAATATGATAGAGAGTGACATATATGACGCAAGATGTTAAAGATTTTTCCCGCTAAGCAGCAAATAAATATAAAGTTCATAATCTCGCTAACCAACAATGAGGTTTGGTAGAGTCTTATCATGGGTGAGTAGCTGCCCCTATCTTACGAAAATGAACTTTGAATCATAAATGTCATTTTATTTATTTTCTTAGGTTCCTAATGTTTTACTATGTTCAATCGAATTGTAATTGTTTTTATTGTACTTTCCAGATGAAGTATTTTGCGAATCAATGTATCTCAAAGTTCCTACATGTGATTGGATTTATTGATGAATCCTTCCTCACAACAGAATTTAAGAGTTTCTCAGGTAAGTTTCTTTAAGCCACAAATCAATGGACTTACTATATTAGTTAGAAACTAATTACATATCTTACATAAATACATGCAGGTGCTAAGATCTTACGGTACGAAAACTGGAGGCAACAAGCTGTCATGCACACGATCATCATGAACTCTGACGCCTCTCTCAAGCTTGATGACGAATTGAACCGTGTTGGAGTTGGAGTTGGAATTGTTGCCAGAAACCAAGGCAGCATGCCAATTGGGTGGCAGTTACATTGGTTCAATATTACTGGTCCTTTGGTAAGCGACCATATTTTAAGTTCAGAGGCGTTTGCAATGTATAACAATGTTAATCTAGCGGAGCAAATGGGACATCAAATGGTTTCTTTCCAAACAGATTCGCTTTCTGTTAAAAAGATACTAGACTATCGGTACCAAAAGATGATACCAACGGATGTAAACATGTACCTGGATAAAGCACGTAATATCATTAATGCTAGGCGTTGGAGTTACGATTTTGTTCACCGACAAAGTAACACGCCAGCCGACTTTTTAGCTAACTATGCTAGGGGCCTAAATGCAATGGGAGGTTTGGATGAAGCTACTCCGTTGTTTAGGAATGACGTCCTTCCAATGGGAATGAAGGAGATGTTTATCAATGATCTGGGTATGTTCCATGTGATTGTGAAACCACTCCCACAATCACTCCCAACCGGAGGTGGTTCTACTGGTGCTATTACTGGTGTGAAACTTTTAACAGCTACGAACACTATTGACAGTAACAGTGCAACGATACAATATTGGGCAAACGGTATGTGTGTTTACTCTTTTTTTTTTTTTTTTGTTGAATCTTTGATGAATCTGGTTTCCACATAAATTGTACTCACTAACATAAATCTGGTTTTGTGTTAGTTGTGACGGAGCATATGGATAAGCGTAATCTAAAATGTTACTTCGTTGAGGTGTGGGACGGGAACATGTTGCTCCTACAATTTGAAAGTAAGTTGTCTCTTTTAACATAATAACATTTTGACATTTTGACCCCGTTTCAATTATATTTGCTTTCAAATGTATATATGCATTAACATTTTTACCATTTTCAATTCAGTGCCAGTAAGAACTCTTAAGGCCAATTGCGTTAGTAGTTGTGCAGACTCAGAAGAAAAGTAAGTATCTAGAATCTTTAAACTAGTAAATTCTATTCAACAAGCTATAATTTAATAGATAAAAAAAATTTGACACTCAGATTAGTTGAGCTACTACATGACTTTGAATTGTTGAATCCACCGACGCCCTGGTTGCCGAAGTGCAAGGTATGTATCTTGAGACATTTTTGTGTTAGTCAATTACATTCTTTATATATATTAAAAAAAAAATGTTTAATGAGTCAATAGAATAGATGAAATTATTTATATTCATTAATTCTATCAATATCAGGGATTAACTGCGAGATTGACTTTACAATTTTATGACCCCTCCAAAGTAAGTAATGCAACTCTTCAGATTTAATTTGAGTTAATTTTTTCTATTTGAAATATATAATTGAGTGTGGTATCAACACAGGTGGATTCCAAATTGATTCTTCGGCCAAAAGACAAAATTGGTCTGCCTGCAGATTATATGCATTTGGGGCCACTCGACTATAAGTATGCGGCATTCTCCCCTAAGGTAATAGGGTTTGACATCAATTTTTATTTTTTTAATATATAAAGTAAAATAGGATTTTGATTGTATTTTGTTTGTTGTACTTAGATTTTAGCCAGAAAAGTAAATCATTATCCATCACTCGAGAGGCTGTTGGAGTCGTACACAAAAGGTAACAATTCTTACAAAAATATATTTTGATGTGTATTTACTTATTAATCTCTATGTTTAAGGATTTAATGAAATTCAATTTACTTTTTCAGCAATAGAGAACATACGAGAAGAAAACTTTTTGGAGGAGAGTGAACAAGCAACTTTGGTTTGGCAGGTAGGTTGTCCTCCTTGATTGTTGTTTTGATTTATTTATAATACATTTTTTGAAATTTAAAAGTTTTTAAACTGAATGTTGATTATGGGAATTATGCAGGTTGAAGGTGAGCTTTATCAACAAATATAGGAGAAGGAGAGGGATGCGAAGAAGGTGTAAGAGCCTCGGAGAGAACCTTGTGTTTACTTTTTTTGAGCAATCGTGCAAGCCATCTAATCTCATATGTTGTCATCTTATCTCTATTGGATTAGTAAGAGAATATGAAAAACTATGAACAAATTATTAACACTAACTATTTCTTTTTTTTCTAATGTTCAAAATTATATGAGCCTCGGAGAGAACCTTGTGTTTATCTTAACCCACAAAATTTGGGAAGGCTCCAAGCACAACTAATAAACTCCATATCCTATTTTCAAGCGTCCCATCTTAGGTAAATTCCCCTAATCAAATCATTCAACCTGAATCCATGTCTTAAAAAAAATTTCTCGATAACCCCAAATACAATTAGGCTCTCAGCCACAACTTATCTTAAAATCAATCATTTGCTAAACATAAACATTTTCTTATAACTAGAATTTATGTCTTTCGAGATGACTAAGCCTTGTTCTTAAAGAAGTTGATCAAACCTCAAGAACTCCTGAATTACCTAGGGCTGAAATTCCTATAAATGTTGCCCAATAGAAATCTTCCTAACCTTCACTAACAACCCTTATCAATGACCCAAAACCCCAAATTTTTTTTCTCAAAATCAACTCCAATATTCTTACTTTTTACATCACTTTAATCACTTTTTATTACTATTCAAATAAAAAAAAACTACAAAACATTTTTTTTTTTTCACTTTTTTATATAAAACATTTTTATTTATTTATTTACTTTTATTTATTTATTTTTTTTCACATCAATCAAATTTGCTAAAGTTTTAGTCTACTTCTTTTTTCAAGTCCTTTGCCAAAGACAACCATGACCTCCAAGGTCAGCGACCCTTAAGTCATTGAGAGATTGTGAGTCCCTAGCCAAAAGGCTCGTTAAAAGGGAATTATCAGTGGCTATAGCTGGCTTGAAGTGACTTGTATGGGCCCAAAAAGTCTTGCATCCGTTCAAAAAGTCCATAACTCTAGTTAAAGTAAATGTCAAATCAATGAAGATATTTGTTATATCAGACTCTTCCGAATGGATCAGGATACCCTCCCATTGGAAGGAAAATTGGAGATTCTCTAATTATTCATCTTGATCGTTCAACTTTCATCCAACAGCCTACATCATGCCACATGTCTCACTCAATTTTAAATAATAAAATATTAATTAGCTTTTTTAAAAAAAATTAAAAATTAAAATAAACTAATAAAACTATGGGGTGGCCCACCCCATTTTTTACTATAGGGGGTGGCCGCCACCACTGAGGCACGGTTTTTGCCACCCCCCCCAGCCAAAATGGTCGGCCACCCACCGGGGGTGGTCCGGCCACCCTCTAGAGCCAAACCCATAAAATGAAATTGAATTTGAGATTATTATTATTATTGACTTTTAATCTATTGGTTATTTTAAATGGCACATTACAGTTGGGAGGATACCAAGAGAATACTAGAACAGCACATATCATTTTTCATATATATAGGGAAATGTTAGGGGTTCTCCTGGTGTTCTCCTAGTGTCTTCCTAGTCCTAGGTGAATGTTATTTTATAAATACCAAGGGGAGAAAGGGAAAACAATGGGAGGACACCAGGAAAACACTTGAAGATTACCTAGCATTTCATGGGGAGAAATAAGACCAACTTTTTTTTTTTTTTTTTTATAAAATAATATTCATCTAGGACTAGGAGGGCACTAGGAGAACACCAGGCAAACCCCTAGCATTTCCTATATATATATATATATATATATATATATATAAAACTAAAATAAAGGCAATTATGTTTTACCTGATTTTTTGTTTTGTTTATGTGATTTAGTCGATTTTCGACCATTTTTAGAAGTGTTTTTATGCTTTTGAAAGCAAAACAAGGCAAACATTTATTTGATTAATAAACACAAATCAAACATAAATACTTTTGAAACACCAAAGAAATATTAAGCATTGCACCTTATGTGATGATTGATTTGATTGCGTTAAAGTTTTTGTAAAAGATTTTGTTTTATTTTGTATTCATAAAAAAATATTTTGTTTAATTTGCTTTGTAGTTTTTTTAGAGTGTTTAGAATTATATGAATTTTAATTTTTATTGAAATATAATATGTATCAGACCAATTATATTAAAAACTAATGCTTTGATAATCAAAATCCACATGTTTTCTTCTTGCTATTATTTTCTTTTTAAACTACTCACATGAGAACAAATATTTTAATATTTTTACAAATATGTAGTAATTCATTCGAATGTGTTAAGAGATTTTTTTTTTTTTTTTAGTTTGTGTTATACTCAAATTTTCAGGCAAAAGAAAGCAAAAATTTATTTGATTACTGTGCAAAAAAAAAAAATTCGTTTTTTGGAAACATGAAATAGATAATTAAGCATGAGAAGCTTTATTTAATTACATTAAATGTTGTGTAAAAAATTTTGTATTCATAAAAAAATATTTTGTTTCTTTTTCTCTATGTTTTTTTTTTTAATTTTTTTCATCTTCTTTGAATGTTCAAAAATATATGGGTTTTATTTGTATTGAAATATAATAGATATCACACCAAAAATATAATAGATTATTACAAATTTCTATTAATGCTTTGATAATCAAAATCAAAGTTTTATTCTTTATTTATTTATTAGTTTCTCTCTCTCTCTCTCTCTCTCTCTTTATACTTCTTTGTCATTTAAACTACTCCGATTGGACCAAAGATTTTTTTTCATGTTTTAGTTTATATAAATTAAACTAAATTCAATGGTCTTATGTTTTAATTCATTTGTGCGTGATTGTGTCATTAAGTACATGTTCAGTACACTAAAAAAAAAAGTGCACATTCAATAATGTATTGGTGTATAACTTTTAGTATATCTTTTCGTTAAATTGGGTATGATAAATTTTCACATGAAAAGTTAGATGGGGATGGGTTTTAATTTTAAAATTAAATTATAAAGAAGAATCCCGTGCATAGCTCGGGTTATGTGCTAGTCATATATATCTAAAAGCCGAATCACTCTCAAAAGTGCCTTAATATTGCGACAAGTGGCATGAACCCTTTCTATTTTATTTTATTGTTTTTTTTAAAGAAATTCATTCTGATATAGTTCATGAATAATCAAGAGTACAAAAACTCTTACAATCAAAGAGAATAAAGTTCTGAAATTCCTAGCTGAAGCTAAAGTATTACACGTCATAGAGTTAAAAAAACATACAAATCTTACATTGAAACCCTATGACATCTACATCTGCTACCCTATGCCCAATCTTTAGCTTATAGAACAGATCTGCCCGATGTAGATTCAATTTGGGACATAGGTAGCCATTCTCCAAGCATGAGTGAAAGCACCATGCCAAAATTAGTCCTTCTCGACCCGAAAGGCCAGAAAATTATTCACGTCCTAAACCCAACCACCAGAACAACAAGACAAGCAAGAAAATACAAGGAAAAAACAAAAACAACAAAACCCACAATACAACAGCAACCATCGGAGTAAGGAGCGGTGGAGGCTGTCGGCGATGCGAACAAAAACGGTGATGGAGATGTGGTGGAGATCGGCAGCACGATGGAGAAGAGCAAGGCTTCCTCCCTCCTCCAAGGACCTGCGCGGCGCTCTCTATAGAGAGCTAGGGTTCCAAATGCTCTTTTCTTTTTGGTATAATTTGTGAACCGGCTTTTTAATGCTAAACCGGCTTTTTTCCTAATGCTATTTTCTTAATGCAAAACTGGTTTTTTAATGCATAATTTGTAAACCGACTTTTTAAGAGTAAACCAGTTTTTACTTAAAAAATCGGTCATTAAATTAGCATAATTAATGGCGTTTAATTATATTTCAAGAGTTTTTCATTTATAAATTATTTCATAAATTAAGTATTATCAATGTCCAAATCAAATAAGGAAATAAATAATACAAATCAAATCATATATCATATATAATAGCCGAAACCTTCTTTTTTAAAGTGCCTTCAAATCGCGACATGTGGTGTGAACCCATTTTTTTTAAAGGCTAAACTGATTTTTTAACTCATTATTTTAAAAAGTAAACAGTTAAAAATTGGGACAGAAATTTCCTCCAAACCGGTTTGGATGAAATTTCGTCCAACCCACATAAAATGACGCCAAGTGTATAAGCATTTAATATGCATATTAAATATTAAAGGTCATTAATAGCCGTTTACTAACTAAGGTTAACTTTTTCTTTTTCTTTTTTGGGTTAAACGTTAGACTAACGTTTTGTTTTTTCACCAAGGTTAATGAAGTGGAGGTCACTAGTTCGAATCCTCCTCCCCCTCTTGTGCGGCATGTCAAAAAAAAAAAAAAAAAACTAACCTTAAAAAGGGAAGACCTAACGTTAGAAGAAAAAAAAAATTACATTTAAACAAGGTTAAGTAGATGAGTCATATCAAAAGCATACATTTTTCTCCATTCTTTGTTTCTCAAGTTCTCAGCATATGCGACTGAAAGATTGTTGCTTTAGGAGAAGAAAACATATGTGATCAGGATTTTTTGCTATATACGTGAAAACTGCTATCATAGTATGCTACTCTTCTTAATATTTTAACAATTGAGTCTTCGTGTTTTGGATAATATTTTGATTAATTTTAATCTCTATTCAGTTATCCCATTAACAGAGAGTTATCTAACATTTTGATTTTTTTTTTATTTAAACTATTCACTTATCACATTAACTTTTTTTTTTAATTTTTTTTTTAAACTATTCATTTATCCCATTAACAGAGAGTTATCTAACGTTGTTGCATTTTTTTATTTTTTTTTAATTCTTCTAAGCCAACATTAGCTTCTTTAGTTCTAACTTTTTTTTTTTTTAATCAAATATGATGTTAGGTCTTCCCCATTTAAGGGTAGTTTTAACCTTGGTGAAAAAACAAAACGTTAGTCGAACGTTTAACCAAAAGAAAAATAAAATAAAAATGTTAACCTTAGTAAGTAAACTGCTATTAATGACGTTTAATATTTAATGTGTATATTAAATGCTTAGACACTTTGCACTATTTTATGTGGGTTGGACGAAATTTCATCCAAATCGGTTTGGAGGAAATTTATGTCCTAAAAATTGAACCTCTTCACATTTTTCTTCTCTCTCTATCTCTCATTTTTTTCCTCTCTCTCTCTCTCTCTCTCTCTCTCTTTTCCAAGTCATTCATGTCTCTCATTCCACGTCTCTCTCTTGAACCGGTTCATATGTTTCTCTCTCTCTCTCTCTCTCTCCTTTTTTTCCTCTCTCTCCACATCTCTCTCTTTCTTTTCTCTCTAAGTCTTTCACTCTCATTCCACGTCTCTTTCTCAACTTTCCAACATTAACATCTCTCATCTTTTTTCTCTCTACCTCTATCTTTCTCTTTCTCCACTCTCCAACAATATTAACAAAAACATAATTTATTGGCCTAAAAATTCAACTTGGAGGTAATAATTCTTCTTAACCTCTCTTTTTTTTTCTTTTTTTTTTTAAATTTTTTTTTAACATATTCTAATTTATATAAATTGAACTAAAATTAAAGGTCTTATGTTTTAATTCATTTGAATGTTTATGGATTTCTTGTTTGTTTGTCTAATTTACTTGGATTTTCAAGCATATTTTTTTTCCTTGCTTTTGAAAGCAATATAAGACAAATCGATACTAAGTTAAGCGTCCACAAGAGGTAACTCAATCGGTTGTGACCACGCCTAATGAAGTGGAGGTCATTAGTTAAAATCCCCCTCCCCCTTCTTGTGTGGACATGTAAAAAAAAAAAAAAAAACTAAATTAAGCACCCATTATGGTGGGGGAGGGACACGGGCTAGCTATAACAAAAGTTTTAAGGTTGAAGCTGCATGGAAGTTGGATGAGGAATACGATCAGACAATAACTGATGCATGGAGGGAGGTGGGCTGGTGGGTTCTAAGATGCAATTGGTTAGGCAAAAGCTTGGTCAATGCCAAAATGACCTCACCAGATGGAGTGTACGTAAATTTGGTAATGCTGAAAAGATTTTGAAGCAAAAAACCAAGGAGCTGGAGACCTTGCAGATGGAGGAGGGACCCGAGAATTGGGATGCAATAAAGCTGTTACAGTCAGAGATTGACTTGATTCTCGAGCATGAGGATATTTGTTGGAAATAGCGTGCAAAGCAGAACTGGTACCAATCAGGGGATCAGAATACACCATTTTTTCATGCTTGGGCTAGTCACAGAAGGAAAATTAATACCATTCGACAGATTGAGGATGAAGATGGGGTTAAGTGGAAAAAGCCAAAGGAGATCGGGGAGGCTTTTGTGAAGTTTTATCAATCTTTGTTTTCGGCAGGGGAGACACAAGGGGCACATATCTGTCTGGCAAATTTGCACAGCCGGGTGACAACAGAATGAATGAAGGGCTGCTGCGAATGTTTACTCCACGTGAAGTTGAAAATGCACTCTTCTAAATGCAGCCTCTCAAATCTCCAAGACCTGATGGATTTTTAGCATGTTTCTACCAACGATCGTGGATCAAAGTATAGTGAAAACTGAGGTTTGCAATGCTGTCCTTGACTATCTTAATCATGATATTTTTGATGTAGAGGTCAATGTGACAAATATTATGCTTATTCCAAAGTTAAATAGTCTAATCCATGTATCTGATTATAGGCCTATTAGTCTCTGTAATGTGGTGTATAAACTTATATCAAAAGTGTTAGCAAATAGATTGAAAAAGGTGTTACCATCTATTATTTCACCTACACAGAATGCCTTTATACCAGGCAGACTCATCATTGACAATATATTGGTGGCCTTGCATGCTATGGATAGTCAAATGAAGGGGAGAGAGTGTTTTATGGCCCTTAAGTTGGACATGAGTAAGGCTTATGACATGGTAGAGTGGGATTTTTTGGAGCTTTTGATGAGGAAGATTGGGTTTGCAAATCGGTGGGTTCAGTTGATGATGACATGTGTTCATACAGTATCTTACTCGGTTTTGGTAAATGGGCAACCGTATGGTAAAATCACTCCAAGTCGTGGTATAAGGCAAGGGGATCCGTTATCCCCATATATATCCGCTTTCATTTTTTCTCGTGGAGGACCACCCCATAGATTTAATATTACTTCTTTTCATGACTCAAGTGAAGATGAATGAATTTATATACGTTCTTGTCAGTCAGATACGGCATATATATCATATATATTTAGCCATAATTAGTCTTTCTAGTTATGACATGTTTTTGTATTATAGCTATAGTATTTTGTAATTATTGGGTGGATTTTAGCTACCTTATTTGTTCTCCTAGATTGCTGTAATTGCTGAGATACAGCCTGTAATTAGCTATACAATTCCTATATAAGACGAGCAACCTCACATTGAGAGGTATTCAATACAATTGACATGGTATTAGAGCCAAAATCATCTAAATTAGGGTTGTGATTCGAGTTTTCTGTGTTGGGTTGGGACTGAGATATTGGTCTCTTTGGTTGTCGGTAACTTCAGGGGAAGTTGTCAATAATTCTTGTAAGGGTTCAAAACTCCTATTCGACAGTTTCTGTTGATGGTAGGGGATTTATTCCTATCTGAATTTCATCTTAGGGGCTGACAGCGGCGTGGTTGTTAAGGATTTGGGGCTTTCGGCGATTCTGGAGGATTAGGGGCTGATGGCGGCGTGGTCGTTTTGGGCTGTTGGTGATTCTAGAGGATTTGGGTCAACGATTCTGGTGGATTTGGGGCTGCCAGTGATTCTAGAGGATTAGGGGCTGACGGCGGTGTGGTCGTTTCGGGCTGTTGGCGATTATGGAGGATTTGGGCTGATGGCAGCATGGTCGCGTGGTCATTTTGGTTGCTGTTTATGTTTGGTTAGTGACCGGTAGCTGTGGGCTCATATTTTTTGGTTGCTGTTTGGTGAAGACGTGAGATGCTGTTTGGTTGTTGTTTGGGTGCTGTTTGGTGGGCTTGGGCTTGCTGTCCAACAAATCTGGTGGGTTTGGGATTGTTACTTCTTTATCAGGTTTTACAAATTTTGATTCTAGTAGTTTCAGGTGTTCCTTTTTGGTTTCATCATGTCTTCTAGCTAGTCTTTCGGGGTTCGTTTTACTGGAAAAAATTATTCTGATTGGGAATTCCAGTTTCAATTATTTGTTATGGGGAAAGAGTTGTGGGGCCATATTGACAGTAGTGATCCAGCTCCTACGGAACCTAAGGAGTTGGCTAAGTGGAAGGTCAAAGATGCACGTGTGATGTCGTGGATCTTAGGGTTTGTCGATCCTCTTATTGTGCTCAATTTGAGGCCCTATAAGTCTGCAAAGACTATATGGGAGTATTTACTGAAAGTTTATCACCAGGATAATACCGCACGTCGTTTTCAGTTGGAATATGAGATTGCTAGTTACACTCAAGGCAATCTCTCCATTCAGGAGTATTTTTTTGGTTTTCAGAATTTATGAGGAGAATTTTCTGATATGGTTTATGCGAAGGTACCTATTGTATCTCTTTTTGCTGTTCAGGCTGTTCATGAGCAGAGCAAGAGAGATCAATTCTTGATGAAATTGCGCCCTGAATTTATGGTTACTCGCTCAAATTTGATGAACTGGGATCCTTCTCCATCTTTGGATGTTTGTTTTGGAGAATTACTTCGCGAGGAGCATCATCTTCTCACACAGGCTACGTTCTAGCAAGATTCAAACCCAAATCCAGTAGCCTATGTAGCCTACGGGAAAGGGAAGGGTAAGGATATGTGCAAGGTCCAGTGTTTCAGCTGCAAGGAGTATGGTCATATTGCCGCCAACTATGCAAAGAAATCTTGCAACTACTGTAAGAAACAAGGCCACTTTATCAAAGAATGTCCCATTCGGTCTCAGAATCGTCAAGCTACCGCCTATTAAGCTGCAGTGAACACCTCTTCTGCTCTAGTGATGTCCTCAGCTTCTTTTTCTGTGGCAGGATCATCTGTTCTTACTCTTGAAATGGTCCAACAGATGATTATGTTAGCCTTTTCCGCCTTAGGGCTCCAAGATAATGGTACTACTTCGTATAAGTCTTGGCTTATTGATTCTGCTGCATCCAATCATATGACCAGATCATCTGATACTCTTTGCAATGTTCGTCCATATCTTGGTTCATCTCTTATTTAAGTAGCTAATGGGAGTCATTTAGCTATTAATGAAGTAGGAGATATCAATCCTTCATTCAGAGATGTTTATGTATCTCCTGGACTTTCTAATAGTTTTATTTCAGTTGGCCAGTTATGAGGAACTTCGGGCTCTCCAGGACAATCATACATGAGACGTAGTTCCTTGCCCCTCTTATGTTAAAGCCATTGGTTGTAAATGGCTCGTTCAGTTGTGTTTCTTCATCTAGTTCTTGGTCCTTTATAGTCGTTCAAGCACGATAATTATTCAAAAAAAAGTGGGGGAAAATTTAAATATTTCAAGATGAATCTTGTTTCCCATACCGAGAAATTCAAACAAAAAGAAAATATATTTTGTTTAGGGATACAATTAAAGTTCTGAATAAAATATGTAGTTGGCTAGCTGGACCAGTTCTAGTTCTGCTCTCCATGTAGAGTCCCTGAAAAAGATTACTTTCGTGTGATGTGAGCAGCAATAATGTTAATTTTATTTCAATCTTCCTGAATTGAATCTATGACATGGAATAGCTTGTTTTTGCTTGGCAAGTTGATTATTTGTTGAAAAGAAGCAATCATGCATCCAGAGTCCTGTCAATTTATTAATTACGGCTTGATTTCTTTGTATAATTCAATCTCTCCCTACCATGTACGATTTTATTTTATTTTTATTTTTATATTTTATATATACAACACAGTTGTAGTTGTCATCATGGTCATCCTCATAGGCAGAAGCATCTCAATTCAATTTTCATTGCTATTTTGTTCATGCAATGAGATCGGAGACATGTATTTGACTCGCTCACAGGTTAATCATTCACGTAAGATAATTGTTTTTTTAAAAAAATTAATATAAAAATTTTCTTTGTATAATTCAATTTGTCCTACACATGTCCGTACACATAATATATATACTTTTTATTTTTTTTTTAAAAAAAAATTCTCGGTGTAGGGAAACAAGTAATATAAAATGAAAAGCTTATACAATGTAAGACAGATTGTATTAGAAATTGAACAAGAAGTACTTCTCTAAGATATAAATTTAATTAGAATCAAAGGCTTCATTGTAATCACTAATCAGATCTATACCTTAGCCCTCAATCCATTCATGTAATTTATTTCAAAACTTTATTAAAAATAAGATATAAAATTCTTTAAAGAATATCCTTCAGAATAAATGGATCTGACTCGGGTTTTCTTTTGTTCCTCTAAATCCCAAACCCTTCATCCTATCTTTATCTCAAAACCCATGTGGTGAACGACATTTTGCTGATCTATTTATAAAAGATGTCAAAACTTTCACAAATGATCAAAAGAGAAGGCCATAACTTGTATTATTGATTTGTGAACAAACCAAGAATTTGAAGAATAAAGATGAAGATTGAGATAATCTCCAAGGAGACCATCAGACCTTTCTTTCCAACTCCTCCCCACCTTAAAAGCTACAGACTCTTTGTTAGATCAACTAGCCCCTCCAATTTATGTGCCCATTCTTCTATTCTATTCTGCTGATGGATTTCCTGCCAGTGAGGATCATATCACGATGTACAATAGGCTTAAGAAATCTCTAGCAGAAACCCTAACCCACCCGCTTCGACCCTTTAGCAGGAAAGGTCAATAGAGATGCATCTGTGGAGCTTCATGATGAAGCTGTTATCTTTGTAAGAGCTCATGCAAGCATTCACCTCTCAAAGATTCTTGAAAACCCAGACTTGAATTCACTGAAACAGCTTCTCCCACTCAATCCCTACAAATTGAATGCTGATAAGCCGGTTCCGGTCACAGCGGTTCAACTTAATGTCCTCAGCTGCGGCAGAATTGGCGTTGGTGTGTGCATTTCACACAAGGTGGCCGACGGTGTAACACTAGCCACGTTTCTCAACGCTTGGACAGAAACCTCATGGGAGCCGGCGAAACTATCACTCCCTGTCTAACTTCAACCACCCTCTTTCCGCCTAAAGACGTGCATCACAAGATCACGCCGGTTGATTTGGTTGCGAAAGAGAAGACTCTGACGAAGAGGTTTGTGTTTGATGTAACCAGTTTAGCTACACTGAAAGCCAAAGCAGCTGCCAAAGGCTCGTGCGTTGACGACCCTACTTGTGTTGAAGCCGTAACAGCTCTTATAAGTATGTCTGCCAAAAATGCCAGAAGAGGAAAGTCACTGCAAGGAAGGTCATCAATGGTGATAACCCATGTAGTGAACTTAAGAGCACGAACCGTTCCACCGTTGCCGGGGCATGCTTTTGGGAATATTTGGCAGCTTACCATTGCACCAATTGTTGAGGTGGAAAACAAGACACAGTGGCAAGATTTGGTGGTTCAGCTGAGGAGAGCAATCGGGAAAATTGATGACAATTATGTGAAGAAGCTCCAAGGTGAAGATGGATTACACCAGGCTAGTGAGTCTATGAAAGAAGTACTAGACATAGCGTCAAAAGGGAAGGTTGAGTTTTACACGTTTAGCAGTTGGGTTGGTTTTCCATTTTATGAAACTGATTTTGGATGGGGAAGGCCTATTTGGGTATGCATTAGTAATGTGCCCATCAAAAATGTTGTTATGTTGATGAGCACTAGATCTGGCAATGGAATAGAGGCATGGGTGACCTTGGGAGAAGAAGACATGGCTACATTTGAAAACGATCAAGAGTTACTCCAATTCGCTTTTCCTGTATCAAGCTCTTAGAATTTACACTGGTGGTTCTCTATGAAGTCTTGCTTCACCTTCAATGTTTCACTTTCAGTTCCTTCTTTGTTAAGTTTCTCACTTTATTTACCAACTTTTCCCCAAATTATTCTGAATAATGCTATGATACTACTCGGTATTAAAAATCATCCACATCCAGTTTTGCGGGAAAGAGAGAGAGAGAGAGAGAAGACACGTTTGCTGTAATGGCAAACCAAAAGAGTATGCATGAATTTTTCCAATTAATATTGTTGAAATATATCAGCATCTACATAAACAAGAACTCACGCTGATGGAAAGTGTTCTATAAGATCAATCAATAAATATATATTATATATTACATGCACATACAGAAATGAAATTGACTAGTTCGATAAGTATCTCGGAACTCAGTAAAATGAAGTCCAACTGTGTAAATTACCTTTGATCTGTAACTTCATCTCGAACAATTTAAATATCAACTATGATAAAGCAGGTCTGCGTATTGCAAAAGTGGAGTGGAGCCTTTTAACTTAAATTTGCAGTGTAACCCGCATACAGAATCTGGTGCGAATTCCATAACTATGTATGGACTCCAGTGCTGTATAGAGGTGTCAGGTGTTTAGACCACAATCCATGAGCATCCAATATCTTCAAGCACATTAAACATTAATGCTCCAACACCGATTGATAGAATGTAGACCGTAGCACTGGCTCGACGATGTTTGGCTCGGTCTCGGAACAAGGGCCACCTGTAAAAACAAGTATTCAGTTAAAATATTCAAATCTTTAGGAAACACGTAGGATGCATAATCATCATTGACAGGTATGGAAGTCCCAAATCAGAAACTCGTCATAAAACTTGAAGCACAAGAGAGCTCTTACCCAACATCTGCCAGTATACTAAAAGCGTGTGGAAATTTTGACCTTTGATCGAGTAAAGCAACCTTAAAATGAAAAAGGGAACAAACTTGCATGCAACCATTATGGGATACTCTCCCACCATAAAGAATGGGAAACAATTAATACATAGAAGCACATATATTAGTGACAAACTAATGCTACCCTAGTTGGGCCAACAGGTAATACATGCACAGCCACATTTGATCAGTACACAGGGAGCCACCAGTTAATAATACGATGAAAGAGCATTGTAGCACTTGATCGTCCAATATTCCCAAACAAGGGATAGTGCGACACCGAATGCACCAAAGGAAATTATCATACAACCATCTGATCAAAAACTATTTGGCTAAGTTTTGATAGATGTATTATGTCCAACTCAAACATATGCATCCATGCATCGAAATAAATTTTGATGGCAATTACAAGCTCTTTCCTTGAACATGCCCCAATGACTAAGATGTCCTATTAATAATAAAATGGAATTAGGTGAATTCATTCGACCTAATTTTAGAACTTAACTTAATATACTACTAAATTATATTAAGCTCTTCAATAATATTTAAAAAGTCGTAATTAGTGCACAACTCTCACTCATAGCTGATTCCACGACAGCCAGAGCTATTATCAATTAAACAAGAAGTATGAATCTAAGTTTTGATCTTTTAGCACATGCATACTGATTTTGATTCACAATTATTGTTTATGAAGGAATGACTAGGGTTATCAAATGATTTGAAGAAAAGAATTACTCTTTAGTCTTTATACTTGGTTCACATTCACGGAAGATACCTAATAAATAATGAGTTAAAAACATGCTGTCTAATAGAAGATTAATACTCCTCATTCATTATCATTGAATCACTTATTAACAAACTAATCAATACCACCAATAAGAACAACAATGACCACCTTCAATACGATGATAGAATGCGATCACCAGATTCACCACCCCACTGTCAGTCAACTACTGCATCCACTATACCACCATTGCCACCACCATAACACCAAAAACACACCTTCGCCACTATCATTGCATTGCCATCCAAAAGCATTTACACATTTTCTAGTATTTGACCTCAAAGCATTTTAGAATAGCATTTCAATCCCTATTTTTATTAGGAAATTTTATCATACCCCTAGCCATACCCCAACCGTATCTCATCCTTGTCCCAGCTTTATCGTCAAAGTATCATGTTGTGTCCCAAAGCATCTGAAATAAAAATTCTTGTTCATGTATCTAACAATTTTACAATCCTATTGCCTGTGATTTTCATGGCCGAACTGACAAGTGTCTTCTGCGAATTACCCCCACAACCAACCAACCGCATCAGGACAGTCGAACCACAGAAATAGAGACAGTAGTCAATCGGTTTGTCAGGATAGTGGAGGGGTAGTAATGGTCAGGAATGCAAGATTATGCACCCCACCATCAAATCAGGGGATATCTTGCATCCCACCACCAAACTAGGCAGCAGGTTTTGGTCAGGTCGGTGGATATTGACTTATGAAACCCTAAACCCGACAGCCAACTCAAACCCTGTTGGAAACACATTTTCATTACTAATCACCACCCGACCAATGGTGGAAAATGACCATTGCATGTTTCGGATGGTTTTTCGGGTCAAGTCCCAAGGGGGGTGGTTGGGTATTTTGCCAACCCCTAGCTGCACCGCCATCACACTACAATCTCTTTCTGCCTCCATTTTAATTTTAATGTAAAACCTAAGAGTTTTACAAATTAAGGCAGACCACCTGCCTTGTCCAACCAATGACAGACACCAAATAACACTAAAATTCAAGTCCCGTCTCATCACTACTGATCATAAAATTCTTTTCTTTAAATTTACATTGCTGTAGGACCTCCAATTAACTACAACCATATGCATTAAGCTGCAAGCTCAATATTGGTTTGCTTATGAAGAACCATTTCAATCATTTTTTTCCTACTGGCAACAAAGAACCAGAAGTTTTCAATCATTTACACAATGTTCGGTGCAGCACATGCTGAACAATTCAGTTAGGCTTCAAAACTTAGAATTAGACAACAAAATTTGTCAAAGAATAGAATAGAAGTGTCAGCAAAAGCAATTTACACATCTGATAAAAAGAAGACCAAGCATAAATCCGAACCTAATAAGTTATATTTGATAATAATAAATGAGCAACCACAGCAATCTCATTATATGCAACCTGTCATATTAGCCACCCATAAAGTGGAAGATCAGACAGGTTCATATTAGCCCATCAGTCACTTCCACAGGGCAGAGCCGACTGGAAGAACATGTTGCACATCCAGCAACCCTTCAAGCAGTTAGCCCTAAATTTCCCAATGAACAGCAGGCGACATTTGTTTCCATTCAATGTTGTTTATACAAAATTTTCTTTTCTGACTAAAAGTGCATTAAAGAAAATTAATTACACAGAAAATTCAATAACATATGTAGGTTTTAGCTTACCACCATTAACAGTTAGCACTGAAAACATAAGCAACTCAAAATCATACTAGCTACATGCCCTGAGAAAAGCAAGGAATTTTAAAATGTTTCCAAGCACCACAATCAGATGTTAAATCTTGACAGATATATGAATTGTTTGACAAGTGTTGTAAAAACATCACAGTAACAAATTCCGCACAGTTCACAAGAATGAAACAATGTTTATGGGAACTGGACTTTCTAAAAGGCTAAATACTCCATATTGAACGCAAACAACTAGTACCTTTTGTGGCCTCTTAAATATTTTTCTTTAACATACTTCTACATTTTCCTTTTGTTGGAATCCTTTTTTAGGCTACCCTGTTTAGACTTGACAGATGTAACTACTGAAGAGTCGTAATCAATCACAAGAAAGCAAAAGAATTGCCATGATGAAAAGATATGATAAATCCTCGAAGCAGTCACAAAAACAATGCTGCTTTCACACTAGTGCCATTGGAGGCATCATGACTGCTACTAGCATATGGATAAACAATCCTCTATTACAAAACTACAGATGAAGCCCCACATATTCCAAGGAAGTCCCATCGTGGGGAGAAATTCATGGAGATATCAACCCAAAATTTGGAGAAATTCTATTTTATGGATGGACAATGACCCTAGCCAAATAAGCTCTCAATTAGTCTAACGTTTTGAGAAGTGTTACACTTTCCAAATTGTTTCTCCAAATATGGTCCCTAAATGATGTGTCACAATCTCATAATAATAGATTACATAGGATTATGACACATCATTTGGAAACCATATTTTGGAGAAAAAAATTTTTGGAAAGTGTAGCATTTCTCTAGGACAAAATATATGATTCTATTACATACTCAAACTCCAATAAGACTAGTTTGAGCTAAATCTAGCATTGACTAAGTAGCTCTTTTCATCAACATTATTGGAAATTGATTAGCACATATTAATACCATGCATGATTTGAACTTTAACTTATCAATAACATCAAGCAAGTGTAATCTATGTATTACCTTTATCAAAGCAAACAAGGCAGAATCAATAGCATGTATGATCTTAACAAAAAACCAATTTGCATACGCCTAAAACTAATGACCCACCAGCTCAGAAAAGAAAGTGACACAAAGATATTTGGAAAATAACAACAATCTTAGGTTTCATACTGATAGCCCTTGTGTTTGTCAATGGGAAATGGAAATAAGTACAATAAAATCAACCAGGGTTAAGTACCAGCAAGCAAAAAAGCTAACTTTACAGGTTTTATTAGAATGGTGGCCACAAGACACCCTTCTTCTCACTTAGAAAGAGACTAATTACCATTTACTCAAAATAACTAGAGCATGTTTCCAGATTCAAACTACAGTTACTACAGAAAAGAACCAGAAAAATAGCAAGTGGGAATAATAATACTTTCAAATAAGCTTCAACATAAGAAGTGTGAGCTGAATTAGATTAACATCAAAATTTGTATGGCTCATTACCTGAAAATGTGTACTTAAGCAACGGAAGAGTTGGCGGGAACAAGGTTACCATACATTGTTGAAATGTCCACAGCCCAAAGCACGGCACTTTTTTTTATTTCTTTCTAGATCATAAGTTTGGTATTGGCAAATTCAGTGTTAAAACATTTTTGGGTGTAAGTTTCAACATATCCTGTATCAATTGGACTCTTGGCTATTACTGGTGTTCCAACCACATTTTGTAATGATGTTCCCATTCAAGGGAACAAAAGATTTCTCACTGTTAAAGACTGACAAATATGGCCTTTTAATGGGAAATTCTCAATTTTTGTTTGTAGATCTTACTGACTATATTTGGCTGTAATTCTTTAGGGACTCGACTCCTATATATACTACCTGCATACTCAGGATTCTCCTTTTATTACAAAGATTTTCATGTTACTCACAAAATATATATATATATATTATTAGGTTCTTTCTCATAAGAATATGGAATGCAGGTCCCTACCAAAATGATAATTGTTAACTTTTTCTAAAGCAACTTTTTAAATATCAGAAAGTAGCAAATAACAATAAATTAGCTCCCTAATTTAATGGTTGTAGTGTCTAAATCAAATTCAGGTTTAATAATGACTAAACAATAGATGTTATGGCTAGACATACCAGTCCTCTAATGGAGGTGTAATGTCTCCCTGACTGCACCATAGAAATCATTCCTGCTACTTTTCAAATGAAACCATACACCCAAGAGTATTCCATTGAGAGAAAGCACCATCTTTGTGGCTTTAACCCTTTCATTCTCAATCAGAGAAACAGAAACCACTCCGCACAAAAGCTTCTTACCTTCCTTTTTGCTACTTGGAAACCTTTAGAGAAGAGAATTTATCATGTTCTTTCCTGGAGAGCATAAACACCACTAAGCAGGAAAAAGTTAAAAACCATAACCAACAGTGATGCGTTGGGGAGCAGGAATACCATTGTCTAAAGGCAAGCGAGATGAAGGAACTCAAGGAAGTTAAGTGTGCAAAATTGCATGAATAAAATTTGGAAGACATCAATAGGTTCCGCAACAGCAGCTCAGAAAAATTGGTACCATACAGACAACCCCAAAAAAAAAAAAAAAAAAGGAAAGAAACTGAAACCATTTTCTGCACCCATAACATTCAGAATTGATGAACTTATATCAGGATAAACAAATAGGAGAATGTTCCTTACAGTCTAATGATGATCATTTGTGATTCCAATTAAGATGGTTTGCAGAATCCTCAATTAGTTATACGCAGATGCATTTAAAATTCTCCACGAGGAAAAAAAAAACCTCGCTTTTCCTTCCCAGTCCATCAAATGCAAGTTGTTTATCAAGTAGGTGACATGGGAAAGCATGAACTTAATATGTCCCACAATTGACAGTCTTCGTGTGCAGCCTGGTGAGTATTGATACCTTTCGTACATGAATATTCCCAATCCCTCCAAAGCTCTTATTTGGATTACTGCTGGTGATTGCAGATGTCCTGTGGCCTTGCCTGCTTTGTTGTATGCCTTTGATGATACAACACTAAAATGCCAATTCTCTTTGCCTGCAACATAAGAAGAAATGCTTAGATTTGCATGAATGATATAAATACAGCATTTTTATAACACACAAATTTAAAATTGATAACAAGTTAGCAACGATGTATTTTTAGACAGCATGATTTGACCAATTCTGACACACAAGTGTAAAGCCAAGCAATTACAGGTGTGGCAAGCACTTTTTGATGTGAAGCAGATGACCAAGAATGATTTTTAGATTTCAAATTAATTTAAACTTCGAAGCTGCTTCAGCCTTGCACATCAGATATTAGCAAATTAAGAGTATAGCTAGCGTTGTGTTGTAGGACAAGGAAGTAGATATGTTATGTTCTCTCAGAAGGAGCATTAAGAATAACTTGTTCACCTTGACATGCTTGTTACTCGAACAACTTATAACTTTTTCATCAAACCTTCAATCCTTTCAGCAGCATCATACATATTCTTCTGTTTGACTTCATCCAATAGCAAACGATATGTCTGATATCTAGGAGAGATCCCTTGACCAATCATCTCCTCAAAGAGTGAGTAAGCCCGCTCACATTTATTTGCTTGGCAAAGCCCATGAATAAGAAGTGCATAGGTTGATATATCAAGACAAAGGTGATGCTTATTGACCATGTCATCCAATAATTTACTCAAAAAACTGTCCGTATTCCCAGTTTTAGGGCACACCTTGAGCAACGGGTAGTATGTCTGAACATCAGGCTTACAAAGGCCTGATTTTTCCATGTACCTGAGGACATTCAAGGCTTTTTGTTCCTGACCATGATGGCAAAACATAGCAATCATTGAATTACAGGTTGACGTATTTGGGCTAACCCCAGTGTTGTGCATCTCCACCTCAAAAATACGTACAGCCTTCTCTACACGGCCAGCTCTCCCGAGAGTATGGATCAATGCATTGTAGAAGAGCGTATCAGGTTTACACCCAACTGATCTCATTCTGTCGACAATATGCAACGCTTCCTCGAACTCCTCTGACTTTGTCAGTGAACACATAATAGTGGTGAAAGTAACAATATTCGGTGGGCAACCCTGAGCTTGCATTTCATCAAGCAGCTCATAGGCCTTAGAAAATTTAGATTGCCGGGAATAGAACTGAATGATTGTTGAGTAGCTAATGACACAAGGGAGACACCCGTTTCCCCTCATCTCTTGTATCGTCCAATGTGCCTCATCAACCCGATTCATTTTGCACCAACCATGAATGAAAATGTTAAACGTGTGAGCATTCGGTGAAATATGTGGCTTGAGCACCAAGAACACCTCGCGCGCCTGCTCAACCTTGTTCTCTTTGCAAAGGGTGTCGAGCAACAAGTTCATAGACTCTGTATTCTTGTCCAACCCCAAAGTTCCCAACTCATCAAACGTCGTCACAGCCTCTTCCCACTGCCCTGCACCAGCAAACCTCCTCATCACCTTCACTACAGTGCTAAGCCCGACAAGCTGACACTGACCCATTTCTTCCAGAACAGCTTTCATCTTACCCGTGTGCTTCATTTTCCCCAATATGTCCACCAACATATCATATGCTTCTTGTGTGTGTCTATAACCCGACCGCGACTCTGCCCATCTGAACACACCCAATGCAGACTTCCAATCATCCTTAAACCTATGAAGCAACTTATCAACAAGGTCAGAGGACAACTCTATGCAATTACATGCTTGATCATTCAAGAGCGACCGAACAATTTCATCTTCGCTGATTCCAACAGGAATTTTAGCGATGACAATGTCTAGATCGGACAATGTTTTCGACTCCAACGGAGCAAAAAGACATGAATAAAGAGCGCGAGACGATATCGTTGGACCGACAAGGTTATGAATGTGTTTAGCGAATTTCTCAACATGGAAGATCATGGAGATGTTCCGTCCAAATGAATTCTTGAGGGTGAAATTTTATCAGAAATACTTTGAAATTCCAAAAACCTGAATAAGGCGTTTAGACTGTTTAGTTGAAGGTCTTTTGTGTTGAACACGTCTTTTGGTCTCTAGGCTGATCGCGGATATGGTGTTGGTTGTAGTTTAAATCATTTAAATATAACTGTTGTAAAGGTGGGCGCGGGCCGGGTATTGGCCATTTCGGGCATCCGGCCCACAACATATGGGTTTTGAAATTCTAACCCATCACTCAGCTATAGCGAATTTTATCCGTCGGGTATCGGGTTTGCGGGGCAGGTGAGAACGAGGCTGGTAGTGCGGGTTTGGCGGGGGCGGGTTCCGGAGAGACAGAGAGAGAGAGAGAGAGAGAGCATGAGTCAAAGAGAGAACAAAACCGAGAGAGCATGAGTTGAAGAGAAAGCAAAAGAGAGGGAAACAAAGAGAACGAGAGTGAAACAGAGTGAAACAAAGAGATGGGTAAATAGAGAGAGAATGAAAGAGATTAACCTAGATGTTGGCTGATCGGAGCTTCGATGAATGCTAAGCACGGTTGCGTGAGAAACTGAGAGCATGAGTTTGAGAGGAGATGAGACCATGAGTCTGAGAAGATGCGATTGGGGTTATTAGGGTTATATTGGGGTTATTAGGGTTATAGTAAATTCAAGCGGGGCAGGCGGGTATCCGGATTTTTTAAAAAACAAACCGAGACCCGCCCCGCCCCGTATGGGTATTCAAAAATTAAACCCGGGACCCACGTTTTAATAACGGCAAATTGGCGGGTCGGATGAGTATTGCAGGTGGGTCGGGTATATGCCCACCCCTTTAATATACATGCAAGTGGTAACACAACCCATGTACATCACAAAATAGAACTTTTGGACTAATCTGTTTGAGAAATGTTATGGGTACTAATTCTTTTACTAACTACTAACATTATAAGTCCTCAAGGGGTAACTCAATCGGTTGTAAACCACGCCCCATGAAGCGGATGTTACTAGTTCGAATCCCTCCTCCCAATTCCCTTATGTGGACATGTCAAAAAAAAAATAACATGATGAGGAGCTTATTTATTGGTATTTGTAGCATTTTTCTTTATTTATTGTTTTGAACATCTCCAATGAATAACCTTCACAACATGTTAATACACATATATTAGTAAAAGAGTTAGTACCCCTAACATTTCTCAATTTGTTTATTAGGGGGCTAGAAAATGCCACTTGAGCCAAAGGCAGTTGGCAAAGGTGGCGGTTTAGAAAAAGATATTATCATGCATTTGCTTTAAATTTTTAATGACTTCTAAACCTTGTGCAATCCTATATATATATATATATATATAATTTTTTTTTTTTTTTGAGAAATTAGCTGTCCCGGGGATGGTTGCACAAGACTAATATGGATTTTGACTTACAAAATGAACTTACCCACACCAGAATATAACACCCCCTGCTCTTAAAATAAAACCATCGCTACAAAATGAAATCTAAAAACCCACCGGCTCTCTAACAAAAAACCCCTGCCCACCGGCTGCCCACCGCCCAGCAGGCCGTTCCCCAGAACAGCAAGCCATTCCTCTGCACCCACGCCCAGGTCGATCCCACGTCCAGTCGGCTGCCCACCACCCAGCAGCCCACTGTTGGAAGTCAAAATAGCCTGAAATCGCTTGAAATTGGCTTCGAAATCGCCTGGAATCAACTTCGAAAATCCAACACCTCCCAGCAGGCCGAATCCCCGTCGATTCGGCTTCCCACCGCCTAGCACCAGCAGGCTGCCCAGCCCACCAGCCTGAAATCGCTTGTTTGATCCCCTGTTGGAACGCTCTTGCCTGAAATCGCTTCTCAGATTTTTTTTTTTTTTTTTTTTGGTTATTTAGTTGCTTTTACATCAACTTGTAGTGCATGTGATGGAATTTGTATAGTTGCAGTGGATTGATTTGTTCAGTGATTATAGGTAGCAAATTCACAGATTTCTCATATTTTTAGTCTCTCTTTTTTTTGGGTTATTTTGTTGTTTTTACATCAATTTGTGATGCAAAAATGTGATGAATTTGTATAGTTGCAGTGGATTGATGTTGGCTTTGCAGTGGGTTGATTTGTTCAGTGGATGAACTTGCATTGATGTTGGCTTTGTAGTGGATTGATTTGTGGATGAATTTGCAGCGGATGAATTTGTATGTAATTTGAAAGAAATTGCAATTGCAAAATTGCCAAAAATGTAATTGACACAGTATAGCCAAAAATTTGGAGGAATGATTTTTTCTAATTCCCTCAGCCGGAGCAGCGGTGGTGAACCGTCGGAGTAGCCTGGCGGCTTGGGCTTGGTGGAGCTGGGCGTGGGCAGAACTGGGTGGCTGGTCGATGCAAAGCTGGGCGGCGTGGGCTTCGCGGGAGGTGGTGGCGGCGTGAAACCAAGCTTCTCGGGTGAAGTTTGCTGTTTGGGTTTTTTTTTTTTTTTTTTTTTTTTTTTTGAGTAGAAGCTGTTTGGGTTATTATCCTGTGAAGCCAAGCTTATTTTGTATGTTGAAATAATATGAGGTGGCAGCATTTGAGTGGAAGGCAAAAAACATGAGTTTTCTGCGTTGACCGTATAGCAGCAGCACTCATAGAAAACTCCGGGACAAATATTTTCATTCTCTCTCTCTCTCTCTCTCTCAGGAACAAAGCTTCATTTTCCCTATTAATATAAAATAAACGAAATACCAACAACCCATTTGAAATAGAGAATAACCTTTTTCAATTTGAGAACGAAATTAAAACGTAATAGACAAAGCAGAAAGTGAAAGATGTGGAAATGAAATCAAAATGAAATGGCTTTCTTACTTTGCCTTGGTTTTTCAACCTCGTGAAAGCCTCAGAGAGCCCAAGGGTCTCAAGAGGCCCCAGGCATCATGGCGTGGTGGAGGCTGTCTGGTGCACTTGAAGGCGATGTTGAAGTCTGCGCTGTTGAGCTTAACGGCAGTGCCAATGGGCCGGGTCGGTGAGGGTTTCAGGCGTGGAAGAGCTGGTCATCGCACGGTGGGGAAGGCCGGCGGTGGTGGAGGTCGTCGCACAGGAGTGAGGGACGGGGATTTTTTTTTTTTGGGGG